>NW_025765406.1:0-178470 GCF_003918875.1 Haliotis rubra
AATGAACATGGACACATTTGTTTGTCAAAAGACTAACTGGAATTGATTGGTCAATAATGCTTAGAGACATTTTCTGAAGGATATTGACAGATGATGTCTCGGTGACGTCAATGGTAAACAACAATACGATGACACTTTGTCTTTCATATATGATTCTTACAAGCAGTGTTTTGTCTGTTTTTGTCTTATAATATGATTAAATGATGAACATGATATCCCATTCTAATGCAGAGATTTGGATCCATGAATCGTTTGACTGATTGACACCAAACGTTTTGTTTGTTTTACGCACACTCAGCAATATCCCAACTCTATGACGGCGGTCTGTCTAGACCAGACAATCAAGTGACTGACATCATGAACATCGGTCTACGCAGATGGAATCCGATGATATGCATCACACAAGTCATCAAACCTGACCACCCGATCCCGTCAGTCCCCTTATGGGTCGCTGAAAACCAATCTTTACCCGGCCGGATGTTAACGATTAATTTATTGATTGATTGTTGTTTAACGCCGCACACTGCATTGTTCCAGCTATGTGGCAGCGGCCTGTCATAATAATCGAGTGATCATCATCATCATCATCGATCTACGTCATTGGGAGCCGATGACAAGTGTCAACCAAGTCAGCGAGCCTGATCAACCGATCTTGTTAGTCGACTCTTACGACAAGCATGGGTTGCTGAAGACCAATTCTAACCCGGATCTTCACAGGTGGATCTTTACGAGTGTAATTAAAAAGTATTGTGTATGTGTGCAAATACTTTATTATTAACTATAGGTATTCTGTATTACTATTTGTTTCAGAGAAGCTGTAAGGTTTATCATCGGTAGTGTGAAAGTATCACTTTGTTTTGACTAAGTGTCAGATCTTCTCATCGGCGACGCCTACATCAGATGTTTCATAACATTACTGGAATATTGCTAAAGCGGCGTAAAACTGAGCACTCACAATAGTGTGTTATCTATCAATATTTTGGGAGAGGTGGGGTAGCCGAGTAGTTAAGGCGTTCGCTCGACACGCTGAAGACCCGGGTTCGATTCCCCACAAAAATGTGTGAAGCCCATTTCTGGTATTCCCTGACGTGATATTGTTGGAATATTGTTAAAAGCGGCGTAGAACTCACTCACTCACTTTTTCAATATGATTAATATAATCGTGTACATGTAGTCCAAACTCATGGCTGCTGAAATGCTGATTTAAATGACTGGGGTGGTTCTAAATGATGGTCATTGTGGATGGATATGGTGGATGGGGAGGGAAATCTAGAGAGGGAATTGGGATGGATACGGAGTGAGGGCGAAAAAGGAGATATCGAGAGATGTAGGTGGCAATGGGGAATTGGGATTTGGATGTAGATAGGGGATGGAATGGGAATGTGGATTTGGATCTAGATGGGGATATGGGTGAGGATATGGATTTGGATGTAGATGTAGCTGTAGATGGGGACATGGGTTAGGATGTGGATTTGGATGTAGATTTGGATTACATCGGACATATGGTTGGGAATGTGGATTTGAATGTAGATGGGGGATAGAGTTGGGGATATGGCTTTGGACGTAGTTGGAGCATAAGAATGTGGATGTAGATTTGGATTTAGATTTGAATTGAGATGTGGATTAGATTGGAAAGGGCGATGAGCCTGGATGTGTGTTGGAATTGGAACATGGGGAAGAAATGTATATGTTTAAACGGGACGAGTACATATATTGCGGATAGGGATGATGATGGTTGGTGCGTTCGTGGGTGTAGACGGCAACGGGGCAAAGCCATGGATGGTTTCCATGGATTAGGGAATGTCACTGTTTGAAACTAGGGATGAAGATCGGGATGCGGATAAAGGAAATGTATTAGGGAAGGGAATGGGACAAGTCTTGGAGGTTGTGTAAGTGAATGATGGAGATTTATTTGGATGTGGATGAGAATAATGGTATATGGGAATGGGAATGGAAAGGCTGGGGTTGGAGATTGTGGGCGTGGCTCTGGAATGTGGATGGTGATGGTGAATGGGGAAAGAAAGGGAGATTGAGACGGGGGTGGGGACTTTGTTGGGTAAGGTAGAAGTGGAAGTAGATTTAGATGTGAATTTGGTGGATGTGGGTTTGGATGTGGATAAGGAAAATAAAATGAGATGTGAACGAGCGACGGGGATTCAAAAAATGACATTTTGGGTGGGTCGTTGATGAAAATAAGGTGTGGACTTGTGGAAGGGATATGGGATGTGAATTGACTGGGTAATGCTGTTAGCCACGAGGGTTTTCTGTCGAAGGGAGGTAACTCTAACTACCGATAGCGTTGACGGTGCCGTTTTCTATCAAAGTGAGTTGCAGAGATTCTAATGTTAATAAGTAACAGATAAGTAATAACAAATGATTGGTACATGCTGCCAGGATATCTAGGACGTAACGTGGATGTCAGTGCGGGACTTGGATCTTGAATAAAAGTACGTGGTGTATTAAGCTACATGTGGGTTTTCAATGAATATTGATATGGTGTAATTGGATATGGAATCAAGATGTGCTCATAGACCCGTCCGGGGACAGTGAAGCAAGCGAGGATTGCGGATGGATATTGATTGAAAGGTGGGCATGTGGAATATGGATGTCAGTATGGAGGGTGTGGGTAAGGTGGTGCCGGATGGTGGAAGGAAGGAGATATGATGTGGATAGAAGAAATTGGTGGGAATGCGCATGGAAATGGAGGATGTGGATAGTGAAATGGGATGGGAAAGGGACGGGAAAAGGACGGGATGGGATGATGATAGAGATGGTAGGTGGGACCGTGGCGGGTGGGAGTATGGGGTACGTTGGGGATTGAGATGATGGATGGAAAGAAGGTGGGTTTGTGGGTTTGGGACTGAGATGTTTAGGAACGGGATATCCTGTTAGGAATTGGGTATCCGAATAGGAATGGAATATCCGGATAGCAATGGGATGGGGTAGAATTGTTGGATGTAGATGGTAATGTAGAATGAGAATGAATATAGAGATGTGCATTGGCAAGTGGTAGTGGAATAGGAATGCAATGGGGATGCGGGATGGTGTTTGAGATTTACGATGGGGATCTTTTGAGGACGGAGTTTTTGATAAAGAATAAGTAATACACATAGTAATACATGCATTGTGTCAAACGCATTTTAAGAATACAATGAAAGTGTTTTCAACCCATCCGTTTTTACGGCAATTATACCTTTATATTCTTTGTGATTTGCGATATTTTCGGAAAACCGGGGACACTGACGTTCCCAACTCTATCGCCCACACTGACTGCTCATTGAGCTTCTGTTTCAGAGACATTTTAAGCGAGTGCTTACCCAAGTTGCATCAGACGTTGTGCGCTCCTAAAGGCGCACACATTTTGTTTTCAGCCTACACGTGCATCACACGCTAACCATGTGAGATATAAAATTGCATTTTGATTTGTGTTTTGTTCAGATGCACGGGCAGTGTTGTGAATGGAAAACACAACAATAGCTTCGCTAACACCATCAGTTCCCTAAATGAACCAGACAATTTTTACGGTACCACTCAGAGGGACCAAACACTTTTATGTTTTTTAAAGTTGTTATGGTCTCTACATATAAAACATGAATGATGGCCATGTCGGTTTGGTAGCTCAAACTCAGAACGAGGGTAAATCCAAGATGGCCGCCACACACCTTTACCCGCCCCCAAAAAAAAAAATAAACTAAAAAAATTCAAAAAATGTCAATTCCAAGCACTTATCGTGAGTAAAGTTCAAGAAATAGGTTGGAATTGCAAAAAGGGATGTAGAATAGTGCTAACATGATTAATAAGATTTAATTAACATGAAGTTGTGTTATTTGATACCTTTAAATCATATCATTTCCGGATTTTGTAAGAGTCAAAGTTCAAAGAGCTTTTTCGAAAACTCATCATTTTATTTACTCTGAAGACAGCTCTTTAATTTCAAAGAGTGAAAGCAAAATTGGTTAGTGATAGTCACTGTTCTGCATCATGAACATCAGCTGCATCATCAGTGTCACTCGGCATGTCATGGTCCTCGCATACCATGTTGTCACAAGTCTGGTTCCAACATGTCACAGTGCATTTCAGTCCATTGGTAAGGCACTGCCAACTTGGCAGTTTACAGACTGTTGTGCACTTGCAAGACTTACAATATTGACTCTTACAAAATCCGGAAAACGATATGATTTAAAGGTATCAAATAACACAACTTGATATTAAATAAAAAAAAATAATCATTTTGGCATTATTTTACCTCCCTTTTTTCATTTCAAACCCATTTGTTAAACTTTACTCACGATTAGTGCTGGTGCTTGACATTTTTTGAAAGTTTTGGAGTTTTTGGCGGCCATCTTGGATTTGAGCTACCAAACTGGCATGGCCATCATACATTTTGATATGTAGAGACATAAAGGAATATAAAAAAACACTAAAACTTTTGGTCCCTCTGAGTGGTACCAATTTGTCAATTTTTAGCTCCTGGCTCCTGGCCTATTTGGTTCTTTATCTGTAACTCACCAAACCCGTGAAGATCTGGGTTAGAATTGGTCTTCAGCAACCCATGCTTGTCGTAGGAGGCGACTAACGGAATCGGCTTGTCAGGCACGCTGACTTGTTTGACACATGTCATCATATCCCAATTGCTTAGATCGATGCTCATGCTGTTGATCACTGGGTTGTCTGGTACAGACTCGATTATTTACAGACCGCCGCCATATAGCTGGAATACTGCTGAGTGCGGCGTCAAACAACACACCACCACTGTAACTCACCAGCAGCAAGTGACGAATGTCGTTACCACTTCCAATGTCAAAATGTTGATTAGCATGGAATGTCTACACATGTTCCAATCCACGTTTTTGTATCTCGTGAAACACAACTGATCAGAACAGAAACTATGAAAGTCTCCCACTTTAACTCGTATCCCACTCCTAGGAATGTGTCTACATCTCCAACATATCATGAATATACTATGTACAACATCTGTTTGTCGCCGCACATCATATTACATGAATACAGAAAGTGTGTCCAATCTGAACACATGCATTTGACATAATTTCCTTACTTTACAAATGTGAAATGCGTCAAAATGATAATGTACAAAGATAATAACATGTAGTAGCTATATAGTCGGCGTACGAATACAGGGTACCCTAATGGCTTAATTTGGGTTAATTCCGCTCCCAGCGTCCAGTAAAAATGATGATCCCCAAGCGGGAGACAGCATTCGATGGTCCCCCTACTATTTACTACAACGGTGTCCATAGGCTAAAAATTACACTAATGCTTAGTCTCTGAATAGATATAATTTTGACAGTAACAAACAAAACTATTATAAATTGAAAAGGAGCCCCAGGGAGTCCAGATTCAGAACCTGAACCTGGGGAAATATAGACTCGCTTCATTTAGGGCTTTAGCACTGCAGGGAAGGCTAGGCTATAGGGGAAATAATGTGGTTCAGGAACTGTGAGACAGACTAGCTAAAAATAGACCTGCTCCACAGCTTAGACATGTTAAATTTGCCGTGGTAACACCAGCCGTCCCAACAGCGTAACAGTAGAGCGCTGGACTGGGAATCCAGCCTGTCGAGTCCGAGTTGGGGTAACGGAGGAAAGTTTTGCAAGTGAGCAGAGTGAGGTTTGTAGGTCACGCCAGCGCACATGTATGAGCGTTCTACTGGCCTAGATAGCCCCATGTTGTAGGTCACGCCAGGCTCATATATGAGCGTTCTACTGGCCTAGATAGCCCCATGTTGTAGGTCACGCCAGGCTCATATATGAGCGTTCTACTGGCCTAGATAGCCCCATGTTGTAGGTCACGCCAGGCTCATATATGAGCGTTCTACTGGCCTAGATAGCCCCATGTTGTAGGTCACGCCAGGCTCATAAATGATCGTTCTACTGGCCTAGATAGCCCCATGTTGTAGGTCACGCCAGGCTCATATATGAGCGTTCTACTGGCCTAGATAGCCCCATGTTGTAGGTCACGCCAGGCTCATATATGAGCGTTCTACTGGCCTAGATAGCCCCATGTTGTAGGTCACGCCAGGCTCATATATGAGCGTTCTACTGGCCTAGATAGCCCCATGTTGTAGGTCACGCCAGGCTCATATATGAGCGTTCTACTGGCCTAGATAGCCCCATGTTGTAGGTCACGCCAGGCTCATATATGAGCGTTCTTCTGGCCTAGATAGCCCCATGTTGTAGGTCACGCCAGGCTCATATATGAGCGTTCTACTGGCCTAGATAGCCCCATGTTGTAGGTCACACCAGCGCTCATATATGAGCGCTGACCGAGTGAGGTTTCTTGGGCAGTTTGTGTTGCAAGGTTTATTGGGGGGTGAATTCCCCAGAAAAATATTTCTATATTTCCAATTGCAAGAAAAAGTATCGCATCTCTCTTGATATTTTTTTCTTCTATCCAGTACATTTGGAAGGGGTCCCGAGGTTTGACCGTGGAAACTGGTTTGGGCGTTTGTGTCTTCTCGTCAGCCTGTCTGTCGACCGGTTTATCGGTCGGTGTTTTGTGCTTCCAGGTCTTGTGCATGACCTTCCAGAGAAACATGACGGCTAGCGAAAGGTAGGTCCTCTTTTGGACCGATTCTAGCATCTGTCGCACCTTCTGGACATCCAGACGCGTCTCTTCTTGTTCCTCCTCAACGCTTTCAATTTCCTCCCGGAGTACTTCGTCGTCGTCGTCCAGCCTAGACACGATGTTGACCAACATCGCCGCAGTTTGCTCCACACGAGCCGACAACATCGTCCCGTTTTGCTCGACACGAGCCTAGAGCCTCCCCAAACGGTCGTAGTAGTCCTGGATGGTGGGCGATGTCGGAGCTATCTCGCTGGCGGGCAAGAGGGTCGAAGGTTCTGCGGCAGGCAATACATCTGTGCTGGAGGGCGCCGTCGGAGCTATCTCGCCGGCGGGCAAGAGGGTCAAAGGTTCTGCAGCAGGCTCTTGCCATAGCTCGTACAGCCTTGTGGACCAAATACCGAAGCGCTATTTGACCTCGCTTGCTGGGAGCACACCGCGAAGGGAGCGTATTTCCTGGATCTGGTCTGAAGACAAATCTCTTCTTGGTGGCATGTTTTTGTTTTCTTGGGTATATATATCCCATACTTCCAATATGTCTATATGGAAATCCCAATCCTCTCCCATTTTTTCTGGGAAATCCCATCCTCTCCCAATCCTCTCCCATTTTCCCCCAGGAAAACTAACCAAACTCCAAGCATACTCCAAGCAAACTCCAAGCAAACGCCAAGCAAAGCGATAACCTGGCTCGATATCTCTGACCTACTTTCTGTATAATGCTGTGTGTATGGACTCGAGTCGGCTCAGTGGTTAAACATTCCTGTATACAATGCTGTGGCTGAGAATGGAATGTGCTTTGGCGTTTAAACAGTCATTTAGAGATTTGACTTCGTATATGGTATACAACATGTGGACCTTGGGAACGTATTATTGTAAGTGGGTATTGCTGGGCAAACCCAGGCCATGCAGAAAGCGCTGTATGACAAAATATTGTCACATGCATGCCCACTGTGTGAGAAGGGGTCATGTCAATTACGCATGTCAAGTATGTGAAATAGGGGTCAAAGGCCATTATCGTTTGTGCAAAGCCCACGGAGCGGACGTAGTTCGAAACCAACTTATTTACAACAAAAAGAAAGATTATCTAAACGAACGTAACCGACTACTCAGAATAAAAATCTAATTTTTCCTGCACATTGAAAACAACCTATTTGGCATTTGACTTTGCATATGGTATACAACATTGCTACTGTCAGAGAACTGAAAGCTCTCGCGAAAAGTCGAGTACAGACTGATTATTCTCGCATGAGGCTAGCCGAATTGCTGACCTTGCTGGACATTACACATGTTAAGCCCCCCGACGTAAAAGAGCTCAAAACTCTCGAGAAAAGTCGCGAACTAAAACATTATTCTCGTATGGGAAAAGCCCAACTGCTAACTTTCCTGGAAGACACCGAGCCGGGCGAAATGCGATTTTTGCCGACAGACCATGCCTTGGGTAAGTATCTCAGAGGCTGGCGGATGGTAGTGAATTCTAATATCGATGTCAACGACGTTAAACCCCTCATAGCTAGCACAATCAACGAGGAGTTGGACGATTTAAAAAGTATTAAATACCAGCTCACGATTAAAATGGCACTTAACAAACAGCAGACGGATGGTAGTACCGAGTACATCGAACCTCATTTCAGAGGCAAACAGGAAGTCATCACCAATCGGACTCTATCCCTTCGACCATCGACACCTCGTTACCAAAAAAATACAAGAATCGTTAGAAAAATATACGCACATGGGGTCTGGATGGGTGGTGGATCGTATCGAACTACATACCATTCAAAGGCGGATCGTACCTCCGGTGCCCAAGCATTTCAGGAAAAAACAGACCACCGTTAACCCCGAAAATAAAGGCGATAATTGTATGAGGGTAACGGTGAAAGCTGCCTTATTTAAACCCAAAGCTAATCCGCATAGGCTTTCCAGCTATCCCACGGATGAGGAAGACGGTCTCAACTGTACGGGTATAGACGAACCCACTACCTTATCCCAAATCTCTAAGATAGAAACACAAAATAATTTAGCCATCAATGTGTTCGGACACGAGAATAGGGTTATTGTGCACAGGATGATAGATAAAACCGTGCGCGGGATCAATTCATTCCTCATCGAAAAAGAGGATAAATTTTACTACGGATGGATTAAAAGTTTGAGCAGGCTGTTGTATGACCAATCCTCTCACAAAGCGAAGAAGTATTTTTGTGAGACATGTCTGCACGGGTACAGTCGCGCCAAACTACTAGAGGCGCACAAAGAAGACTGTCGAGGTGTGGTAGAGGTGTGAGAAATGACATGCCTCAAGAAAAGGAAAACAGGCTAAAATTTATCAATCATAAACATCTAAGTCATCTACGCCGACTTAAGCCCTCTTAAAAAATATTGACCACAACACGCCCAACATGACCAAACAAAGTTTCATGTACAAAAAGCAGGAACACAAACCTTGCAGGTTCGGGTACGTGGTCGTCCGATGCGACGGACAAACAAAAAGAGCCTGTGATCTACTGAGGCCATGACGCAGCCGAAACATTTCTCCCGTACTTTCAAAATGAGGAGAAAAAAATCAGGAAAGCTTTGTTGGACCCTGCCCCCATGGATATGACACCAGAGTCTGAGCGATCTCATCAACAAGCTAGATATTGTCACGTATGTCACGGACCCCTAAAGACGATTCCGTGAGAGATCATTGTCACATGCCGCCCACAACGCGTGTATCTTGAAGCTTAGAATAGATCCCAAAACCATACCCATCCCCGTGGTGTTTCACAACCTCAGAGGTTACGATGCCCACCTCATCATGCAGGACATCTTGAAGGTCGATGGCGACATCAAGTGCATCCCCAACAACATGGAAAAATACATTTCCTTCTCGTAAAACAGTCTGAGATTTATCGCCCAGTATCTCCTGTCATCCCTCGACAGTTTGGTGAAGGCCAACGATACCTTTGCTACAACCAATTGATACACCGACGCAGCGACTCGGTCTTTGCTGTTGAGGAAGGATGTGTACCCGTACGAGTACATGGACGATTGGTCTAAGTTTGAGGAGATTACCACCCATCGAGGCCTTTTATAGCCAGTTGACCAAGTCCCATATATCACAGGACGATTACGATTATCACAATCTCTACTTGAAAACAGATATGCTTCTACTCACCCGACGTCTTCGAAATTTTTAGAAAGATGTGTTTGAAACAATATCAACTCGACCCCCGCTTGGTACTACACTAGCTCCGGTCTGTCGTGGGATGCACTCTTGAAGAAAACAAGAGTCAAATTGGAATTGTTATCGGATTACGACATGCACCTGTTTATCGAGAAAGGAATGTGCGGCGGTATTTCCATGGTATCGAAACGCTACGCGAAAGCCAATCCTAAATATATGAAAAACTATAATCCGAATCAACTCTCCAACCATCTCCACTATCTGGATGCGAATAATCTCTATGATTGGGCCATGAGTCAACCTTTGCCTACGGGCGGGTTCGAGTGAGTTGATAGCGAGCATTTTAAAACGAAGAACATTATGGCTATCCCCGAAAACTTTGAGAGAGGATACATATTCGAAGTGGACTTGGACTATCCCAAAGAATTGCATGCCTCCCACAACAGTTATCCGCTGGCTCCCGAACGATTAATGGTCGATCGAGAATGGATGTCCGAATATCAACGAAACTTGTTGGGAGATAACAAACTGGCTAACGTGGAAAAACTCGTACCTAACTTGATGAACAAGAAAAAATATGTCGTGCACTATCGGAGTCTGCAACTGTACTTATCGCTGGGAATGAAGCTTACCAAAATACATCGGGTTCTGATGTTTCATCAAAGTCCCTGGATGGAACCTTAAATTCGGTTGAATATGGATCTGACAAAACAAGCCACGAGCGACTTTGACAAAAACCTCTACAAACTGATGAACAACTCAGTATTTGGAAAAACCATGGATAATTTAAGGAAGAGCGTCAACATGAAATTAGTCAGATCACACCAGGAGGAAAAACTAAGGAAACTCATAGCGAATCCAGCCTTTAACCGAAGTAAAATGTTCAACGATGATTTGGCGGCTCTACACATGGCTAAGAGTCACATCAAACTCAATCGACCGGTCTATGTGGGGATGAGCATTCTCGACTTATCCAAACACTTGATGTATGATTTCTACTACAACCAACTCAAAAACAATACGACGATCGATGCGAGGTGTTGTATACTGACACCGATTCGTTGTTGATGGAAATTCGTACCGAGGACGTGTACGAGGACATGGCAAAACACATCCACCTGTACGATACGAGTGATTACCCCCCAGCCCATGCCCTCACAACCAAACGAATAAAAAGGTCCTTGGCAAGAGGAAGGACGAATGTGCTGGGACACCCATTGCGGAATACATTGGGTTAAGACCCAAGATGTATTCAATCAAGAAAGCAGACGACGAAATACAAAAAGCCAAAAGGGGTCAAGAAAGACGTCGTGAAACAACACATCAAACACACCCTCTTCAAACAAGCTCTCTTCAAGAATAAAACATTCAAACATCAAATGAATGTGTTGAGAAGCGACAAACACAAAATCCACGGGATCACCCTCAACAAGACGTTGCTGTCTCCCATGGACACGAAACGATGGATCGCCATCGATGGCGTCACGACTTATGCGTATGGACACCGTTGTAGACAATAGTAGGGGGAACATCGAATGATGTCTCCCGCTTGGGGATCATCATTTTTACTGGATGCTGGGAGCGGAATTAACCCAAAATAAGTCATTGGGGTACCCTGTATTCGAATGTACAAGAATAATAACATGAACACGTCAGTGCGTCAGGAGCTTAATGTACAAGGATAATAACATAATACGTCAGTGCGCCATGAGGTAAATGTACAAAGATAATAACATGAAGACGCCAGTGCGTCATGAGGTTAATGTACAATGATAATAACATAACACGTCAATTAGGTAGTATTAATGTACACAGATAATAACATAATTCGTCACTGCGTCATGAGGTTAATGTACAAAGATAATAACATGAGACGTCAGTGCGTCATGAGGTTAATGTACAAAGATAATAACATGAAGACGTCAGTGCGTCATGAGGTTAATGTACAAAGATAATAACAGGAAGACGTCAGTGCGTCATGAGGTTAATGTACAAAGATAATAACAGGAAGACGACAGTGCGTCATGAGTTTAATCTACAAAGATAATAACAGGAAGACGTCAGTGCGTCATGAGTTTAATCTACAAAGATAATAACAGGAAGACGTCAGTGCGTCATGAAGTTAATGTACAAAGATAATAACAGGAAGACGTCAGTGCGTCATGAGTTTAATCTACAAAGATAATAACAACAAGACGTCAATTAGGTAGGATTAATGTACAAAGATAATAACACAATACGTCAATTAAGGAGGATTAATGTACACAGGTAACGACGTAAGCATGGCGCCGATCATGATAGCACAATCGAGTACACACTGGGAAGGCAAATGCCTTTGTCTCGGTTAATGACTGGCTTCTTTCTTTGGATTTCGATGCTTCCTTAAAGTTTCCTCTTTTGCTATTTGTTGATGTTGGTTTGTAGAATCTTGGTTTGTTGGCAGGAAAATATGTGGTCGGGATTCTTGACTAGGTGTTCCGAAAGGGCAGATTTTCGTGTCAGATTTTGCAACAGAGGTCTTGTGTTCTTTTATCCCGGTGGCTATCGGGCGGGATGTCTCTCCTATGTAGTTGACTCCACAGATGCATGCTATTTCATACACACATCCTCTAGAGCATGTATATGAAATTGACATTGCTGGGGTAACGTTCACTATCGAAGGGGACTACGAGATTATACCCTGCGTGTTACGAAAACCCTGAGATATGAAATTTGCAAATTATGTGTTGGAGGAATATTTTATACAGTGACTTGCGTGTACCATGCCTGTAGATTGGGGACTTATTCGAAAGGACGTGTGCGCCATTTACACTAATGAACCCTTGCAAATATTTCGTGTTGTACATTCGTCCACCGAGTGCGTTTTGGTTCGGTTTGTCATGGCAAAGGAATAATCACATTGTAGATCGGGGGCTGGATATGGAAGTTTATCTAAAGAATCATCATGTTTATCAGTGACAACATGTCCCCTTTACCAGGTTAGCAATGACACCAAGAGACACATCGATCTACAAGGGACAAGCATTGACGTTATCACATCAGGTATGTTTGCAAGACAAAACATGTGACTGGTCGCATCTCTCCAGAAGAAGTACCACTGTTTTACATTCTTTATGTTCAAAGGAAACCACGCCAATTATCTATAACGGCGATATTAACTTAATTGTTTACACTGGTATCACTGATTGCTCATGGCATTTTGAATTGATGAGTGAGCGAGTGAGTTTAGTTTTATGCCGCACTCAGCAATATTCCAGCTATATAATAATCGAGTCTGGTCCAGACAATCCACTGATCAACAGCATGAGCATCGATCTGCGCAATTGGGAACCGATGACATGAGTCAACCAAATCAGCGAGCCTGACCACCCGATCCCGTTATTCGCCTCTTAAGACAAGCATGGGTTACTGAAGATAAATTCTAACCCGGATCTTCACGGGTCTTTGAATTCATGACTTGTATCTAAAGTTGCAACTAATAAAGGGAATTAGAATGATAAAATGTAGGTTCATGCTGTTTTATGTATTTTGAGTTTGTTTTACTGCATACTGTTTTAATACCTGTTTACGTTACAATCGCGAAAATAACACACAATAAATGTATTTAGCAAGGTTAACTGGTTTTTTCTCGATTGAAGCACGTGCAACTTATCAATGATTTCTAATCAGGACATTAGTCCATCATAATCTGACCTTAGGCCATTACCATGGAGTAACACATGTTTGATACCAGATTTCTCACACCACAGGTGTATAAGAAAAACGCATTCTCACATGTCATGTTTACAATGTACTCCCAATAATCACGTTCTGATGCCCATTTTGACACAATCCACCTCATGTATACCGAATCAAATGAAAGACTGTCAAACACATAGTCAAGTCATTGGCATGTGTATAAGAATCATTTATAGCGTGTAAGCTATGTATACTCTCTCCCCAAAAAAACGCATATAGGAATTTCAACTGTATTTTTATGTTTATTTCGAAACATCTTGTAGGCTTTATGAGTCAATGAAATATAGCGAAATTGCACACTGGGAATGCAGACTTATCCGTCTTTGGCACCAACTCGAAGACAGCCAGTTTGAGTGTCACATCGAGACGTGTGGTGGCGCTGAAGTCAATACCTCGTGTGACCACCGTGGGCATCCAGAACTGCACGGCATCGCCTCGGCATCGAACGAATAAGTCTCAGAATCTCGTGTTGCCCAATCGCAGCCCACCCTGCCTGTAGTGCCTGTGCGAGTTGGTGAAGTGTCTGGGGCTGAGGGTTACGGCGTCGCACCCGTCTGTCCAGGGCATCCAACAGATGTTCGATCGAGATTTAGTCCGGTGATCTTGAGGGCCAGGGGAGCACATTGATGTTGTGGTTCTGGAGGAAGTCTCTAGTGTGACGTGCTGTGTGGGGCCTGGCATTGTCCTGTTGAAACAACTCCCTCTGGTGATCAATGATTGGAAGGAGGTGTGGGCGTAGGATTTCGTCACAGTACCGTTGAGCTTTCAGGTTGGCCTGGGTCATCACCAAATCACTTCTCCTAGAAATCGTGATTCATCACTGAACCAGATTATACGCCAATTCGGTAGGTTCCAGGCCTGAACGTTGGTGCACCATTGAACTCGATGTCGACGATGTTGTTGTCGAAGCACAGGGCAAATATAAGGTCTTCTGGCACGTAAATCAGCCTCTATCAACCTGTTCCTGACGGTCTGTGCAGAAAACCTCCTCAATCCGGGTATTTGTCGAACGGTACTGGTCGCCGTAGCTGTTCGATGACGCAGGTGATGTACCCGGATGTAGCGATCCTGCGCCGCAGTGGTCGCTCGAGGTCGCCCACTACCGAATTTTGCCGGCGATATCTCTCCCAGAGCCGTGAAATGGTTCTTTGGTGAACATTCATGCGTCGGGCAACTGCACGTTGAGACTGGCCAGCTTCAAGCAAAGCAATGGCGATATGACGGTTGGCTTCACTTAGACGTGGCATTTTGCGTTTGTCAACAATATTTCAAATACAGTGAATAATCGACAGACAGCGATCAACCTTTTATACCCATCATTGAGACTATCTGATCCCCAACTTCCATGTGCATTGCATGTGAATTGTGTATTCTGTGACACTACATGCCGAAATTGAAAATCATGCTGTTAAATACGGGTATTTTACGGATGGTGCGTTTTGTTGTGATGTTTCAAAACATAAACACCATAGGACTCATAAACAGAGCAAATCCTTTTGTAAAATACATCACGTTTTAATTCATTGCCACATGAAATTGCTATTTTCATGATGCGTTTCTTTTTTGGGAGATTATATATGTATACAGTATATATGGTGATGCATTTAATGAGGCATCTAAAGGTGCATTAACATTCATGAATCCTGGCCGGTGGGGTACCCTGGTGGCTAAGGGTTCGCTCGTCATGCTGAAGACCCGGGTTCGATTACCCACATGGGCACAATGTGTGAAGCCCATTTCTGGTGTCCCGCGCCGTGATATTGCTGGAATATTGCTAAAAGCGGCGTAAAACTAAACTCACTCACTCACATTCATGAATCCGTATTTTATTTTCTAGATTAGCAGTTGTAGTAAATAACATGTTAAGGCTGCATGGCTATAACTGTATGCGAACATACAAAGGTGTCACATTATACTTACTCCGAGCCGACCAGTCCTGGTTGTACCCATGAATGACGAGCGCCAGGCAGGGACCAACAAGTACCATATTATAACAGCGTTTGGTATGACGCGGTCGGGGATCGAACCAGCGACCTTCCGCTCTCCGGTCAGACGCTCTAACCACTACACCACGGAGGCGGTAACATGCAAAGGATGTGAGGGCAAGTGAATGTTGTCTTTGTTTTGCCGTCTTTGTATTTTGGAAACAAAAAACAAAGTGTATCAACTGTTTTATGTTGTAGATTGTACTGCTCTGTGACATGGATATTTGGAATATCTTTTCTACACTTTTCGTCACAAGAAAGTAATCATACTAAACACTGAGTAATAGCGAGTGAGTTGGTATGGTTTACTCCGCTTTAAGCAATATTCCAGCAATAACACGGCCGGGAATAACAGAAATTGTGTGCCCATGTCGGGAATCGAAACAGGGTCTTAGGTTTGACGAGCGAATGCTTTGACCACAAGGCTACCCTACCCTACCCTACCCTACCCTACCCTACCCTATACCCTACCCTACCCTACCCTACCCCTACCCTACTCCTACCCTACCTACCCCTACCCTACCCTACCCTACCCTACCCCGAGCAACTGCATGATGGTCATGGCTCAATTTCTCGGAAAGGTCACGGTCGCACACTTATACCAGCTAACACAAGCCTTTCAATATCATGGGCATATCCTACAGTATGAATATGCAATATTCATATTCACATATGGTGATTCCAGTCGAGTACGTTGTTGCACATTATTTCAGAAAGGTTAACTCTATAGTCACATAACCGTGCTTAAAATGAATACCTTATGTCAAGATAATTTCATAATATACTGTCTACACACGTTACACTAAAGGTTAAAACTGACTTGAATGCGTCAGAGTACATAATCCAAACTTATCTATGTAATTATTTGCTTACTTAATTGTGTCTATATATACATTCTCCTTGCAACGGATTGAAATATGATTGTTCACGAAGCACACCGTAATTGATTAACTATGTAAAAGAGGATTATTGAAATTTAATATTATAGATAATGGTGCTTTGTAGAGGAAAACAGGTTATATATCATTTGAAAGGCACATTTTCTCACATCGAAGTCAGGAATCAGACCACTCATTGGTGAATTTAGCTCCTTCCAATGCAACAGTTTTATCGCTGACTCTGATGGAAAAATATTGAAGGGCAACACAATCATAAGAAATTCGGGTATCTGATGATTTTTCAGAACATGAACATAGAATTACATCTCAGTTATGCTGGACCAGGCAATCTAGTAATCAACAGCATGAGCATCGATCTGCGCAATTGGGAACCGATGACATGTGTCAACCAAGTCAGCGAGCCTGACCAACCGATCCCCTTATCACTGGCATAAGGACATCAATGTATTCAAGTAGAAGCTTCCCAGCGGGCACACAACGTTGAGTCAACGTTTAATCAACGTTGAATTTTGGTTGTTTGGTTGATCAACCTTTCATAAACGTAGATTCAACGTTTACCATGCGAGCAAAGAAAGTTAGTCGAGATTCGTTTAGTTGTCAACGTTGTTTCAACGTAAGGAACCAACAAAATGTCAACTAATTGTTTCCTTGGCAAATTTGATACATAATTCATATTGGTAATAGGTATCCAACTTAGCAACTATCATTTCGGAACATTAATTTCATTAAAGATCAAGATCGAGCTAGTGACAGATATAATCTTATATATTGTTTGATTGTGCATCGATCAACGGACGGACATATTACGTAAATTGCAATTGAAAATGAAAACATCAATGATTTTAGGTATAAAGTCATCAGTTATCCGAATTGCATTACATTTGATATTTTCCCACAAAACTGTCAAAATTGTATAATTCACGACAATTTGCTTTCAAACACATGCCAGATGTTGACCTTTCGATCGCCTCGTTTGGCCATATCCAGACATGCGCACAATTATCGCGCGCGCAAAGTCAGTTCACTTTGGCGAAGTTTAACGCAATATCGTTCTATTTTCAACATCTTCACGGCAAGCTGGTGTTTATTTGGTAAGTATGTCCTTCATGTATAATGAAAATGTAGGAATGTTGTTTAAATCTAGCAGGTCAATGTAGCAAGAAACTCCGAATTAGGCTCATATTTTATCTCACAAGGTTACCGGTATGTCACAGTACATGTTTCTCAAAATTTAGTGGAAGCCCGTGTTTTCCATGAACTTGTTTTGTTATTTTTCAATATATTTGCATGCATATATTTGGCATTTTATCATATTATCGAATAAGATTTCCTTTCGTACCCATCACCTGATTTGAATTTTGCAAATATACATTTTCAAATAATCAGTGAAGTACATCAATATAAGGGACCGTTCATAATTATATGGCTGCGGGTGGGGGTGATGAATGAAGGGTGGGGTGTGTGGTGTGTGTGGGGGGGTGTCACCCATTTTGTTCAGGGAGCTAAGGGGTCAGCATTTTGTACACACGCACTATGTTTAATATGATGCTTAGAAATTATGGAAGGGAGAGGGCGTCATAGATATTGTACATGACATGCAGGGTGGGGCGTCACTTATTTGTACATACACTTTACGGGGAGGAGGGTAATTCACATTGTACATGCTTCTCCATAAAATCATCATCACCCCCAAGCCATACATTATGAACGGTCCCTAAATGCAGCTATACAAAATCGAATAGAATTTATATATAATTTTAATGGAAATTGCAGAAATCTCATCTTCGAAGACTGGGTGGCAGCAATTTTGTGGATCACTATAAAGGAGCAATGCTAAGGTAACAAGTTTCTAACAATTCACTTGTTTCCAGTATATCCATCACAAAGTTTAAGAGAAAGATGATAATGCTCTTTCATTACCACCTGTTTTGAATATTTGAGATAATGTTTGGGTTATTTGGGTGATAATAGTTTGTCTTTATCTTTATTTATATATTAAGGTAGATCATGTAAGAGAATAACTTGACAATGATTTCTCCCGGAGATGTTTAATTTAATGAGCACTCCCTTGCTTTGCGCCATATTGTTTTTCGCGGTAAAGAGCTGGATGCGAGATAGCACGCGAAAGGACAGAAGTCATAAATTTATAGAGATATATAGATGTTTATTGCTGGGAGACACACTCTTCAGGTATTTGGTCAGCTGTAGAATTTGAATATGATGTTTTTTTATTATTGTCAAAGTGTAGGTTTTTCATTATTTTGCATTTATATGTGTGTGCAGTGAAACATACTGAGATTTGGAAGAGTCCATTATTTAGAGTACAGGTATTTTTATGTTTATGTTCCCTTGTTAAGATCATCTATCGAGTATATTAGAGAGAAGGTGTATATTTGTAGTGTTTTAAATCAGAGTTATTTTCAGTGTATGACCTACATTTCAATATGTTTTGGCCACCTGTCACCACTTTGGTCAAATAGAGTAGGACTTCCATTTCTTGGAATTGAGAGTCAGAGATACACTGTTTCCAAGAATTTGCATGTGCCAGCGATGTTTGTTTACGAGTACATTTCAGTCTTTTTGAGTGTAGATTGGAGTTGTAAGAGATGTTATTCAATGTCTTATTATTCAGGGTATGATAAATTATTGCTGGCAGTGTAGAGTTTAATCACATTATTTTATTGTTCATGATTCAGAGAAGCATAGTTATGACGTCGCAGATATTATACGCACACATAATTCATTATATGAGAGATTTTCTAAGCGTTCCTATAAGAGATTAAGTGTAAACATTTCGGAATTATAAAGAAGTTGTTTATCTGAGTTTTATGAGTGTACAAATGACAAAGAGAGAGAGAGAGAGTAGATAGTAGGGAATATATTGTATACTTATGAGAGCTCATTATTGTTTTCAGAACTCCATGATCCATACTTCCTTGTGTTTGGAAACAAATGGTGTTGGAAGACCTCCCACAATAGACGTGTTCTTTGACCTGTGAACCACCACCCATTTTGTTTTCTTATCATTTAATGCAAAATGGCTTTTGTTACAATTTATGACTCCTGTTAGCAAAATTGCTACATCAGTACAACTCCTATTTAATTTGAAATAATCGTTTCCGAGAATATCTAAAGAAAACTAAATCTGACAGAATAACAACAATCTTCCATTGTTTTGCAGGACAATGTCAAACAATTTCATGTCAAGAATGAATGTTGATGGGCAAAACGGCAACTTTTATTTTGAGAATACAAGGTTGTATTCAATCATCTCTGGTAAGTTAATTACCAAATGCAGCATTTTCATCATGACCATAGCAAATAATATATGACAGTAAAGCATCGTCTAATTCATTCTAATTCATAGTCTTATTGAATAATCATCTTGCAATTGAGGATTTTCTTTGAAAAGGTTTAAGAAAACTTCCATTCCTTTAGTTTAAAATATAAATTGTTTACACTTTTCGTCATATTTTGTATTGATGCTGTTCCTATGTTCACATGCCAAGTTACAGCAGTGAAGTGAACCTTTCAAGTGATTGATTAAACAAATACTTGAATCATTTAAGACAATATATCTTCCATATAAATTATTCATGTATTTAAATATAAAATTTCAGAATGTGTCCTATCTCATGGGAATGAGATGGGAATGAACCCGAAGCAAATTTCAAGAAAAAGTTTCTGAAGTAACCATCTGACCGCCAGGCAGGGAGTGGCAGAAAGAAGAGGAGCGGATAATTGTGTTTTTGGAGTTGTAATTGTGTTGAAAAATCTGAACTGTGGTATTGAAATTGGTGGCGTAAATGTCAGTTTAATGCTATATGCAGATGATATTGTGTTATTAGCACAACAGAGATCACCTACAGACTATGTCATGTGCGATGTTTTACATTATGCATTAAACCACGTTTCTCTGTGTGCGTGTGTGTTCATAAAGATTTCATGAAAAGTGACTTGTCTTATGTGCTGTCTTCAGGTATAGTTCCTGGTCATCTTGGATCCCTTTCATGGTGAAAGTTATTGCATTGTGTTTATTCAGGGGTCTGTCTAATAGCTGAAATTCAGACAAAATGTTTTCTCGGGACAATTTCCACCTTTTCAAGATAACAGTACAACAGTAAATAGTTTTTCTTAATTTGGAATACTCTTTTCTTCTTACTGGAATTATACGTCCAACTGACATAAAACTTAAATGAACATTATATTGAATGTGGAATTTTAACCAAGTATTTTATCAGGTAAATATTTTTACTGCAATTTTCTGTTTGAACACTGTTTATTGCAGGTAGCTTTTTGGGTATTTTAGCTGGATGCATGAGTTTGGTGCTACTTTAGTGTAGTTTAAAGATGAAGTGCGAGTCTATTTACAGGAAAGCGTAATACCTCCCAGACACAACCACGGAACAGCCCATTTTCAACGTTGATAATAGGTCAAACTTCAACGATGATTCTACGTCGGATATCTACATCTAAAAAACTTTCATATACAACCACGGAACAACCCTTTCAACCTTAATAATATCAACGTTGATTCCACGTCAACCTATTTTCAATCTACCTTTTTTCAACGTTGAGGTCAAACTTCAACGATGATTCTACGTCGGATATCTACATCTAAAAAACTTTCATATACAACCTATTTTCAATCTAATCTTAACGTTGAGGACCAACCTATTCTCAACATTGAAACAACGTTGATGTGCCTGCTGGGTTTGTAGGCATAGAGTCAAGATCACATGTTGCGGATTTGATTTCTTTTATCAAAGTAATAATTTCGCACTCAGAGAACTCTGTGAAGCAATCCATAGGAACTCCATAAAACGCAGCAGAGTCAAAGGTTTGTGTCTTCTCCAGAGCATGCATTATCCAAGTCGCCACGTATTTTCCCTATCTTAGAGACAAAATAGGAGTTGAAATCATTTAAAAGATTTCTATAACAGGTGCGAGGAGGCTAAACAGTTTTCTTTTTCCCCATAAGCGACGAAACAAAACGATGTAAAGTCTTGGAATTGTTAGTACATTTCACAATTTTGGAATGGCAATATTTCCATGGCTTTCGATTTCCAAATTGCTATTGTTACTTCATTTCTAGCTCATTTGTATATCTATCTGTGGACTTCCAATGTAGATTTTCTCCACTGTCGCTCAGCTATTCGGCGTTGCTGTTTAGTTTTGAGAACATCTTCACAATACCAGGGAGACGAATTCTGCTGGTTCCGTTTTTCCGAACAACTTATATTGTGCTGGGTATATCAACACAAATCCATCCATGCACATATAATAACACCTCACAGGGAAGGACATGTATTACTCAATATACTGTAATGTGTCGATTGAAAGTTGACAAAACTAACTGTTGCAAAAATTGAAGACTCTTTTTTGTCATGCAGCCTTATGAATAAATATCCAATCACTTTGAACTTTACAAGCTGTGTTTTAGCCCCAATGCGCATATAGACACTATATATGAGGACATCCTATATATATTTCTCATTTGCTTTCATATTTATCTGTACGTTCTTATCTTCATTTTCACGTGCATTATTGTCAGTTCTTAAACGTAAGTGTGACAAAAAAACTCTTCATGCAAGCTTCTTGAAATTACTCAGGTACGTTTAAGAGAAACACGTGTTAGTGCAGAGAAATGTTATTCTGGTACTGTGGTCGCAAAATGTCATAACATCATTAACGTCATGTCACTCGAAAAGTGGCAAGTGTTGAAAAATTAAAATCCTTATGAGAGTACTACTACACTGAAACAGTAAGCTCTCTTTGAAATCTTTGTAAATTTGTGCCATTTTTGTCTTTTGATAAAATCTGAAACATTACCACTCATTCATTAAGAAAAAACAAAATATTTTCGTGATTAGATCCATACAATTGTATGAAGCTGTCAGAGTACACGTCATACACCAACAGGTTGGAGTAGCCAAAAGGACGAAGCGTGAACTTGTCGAAATACATTCATTAACGAACAAAGCAACATTAATAAAAAAGAATGGTTTCAATTTCCACAAAATTCCATGTAGTGGATGCATATTGTGAGCCATCTGCTGTTATCTTTCTTACGTCCGTCAATTGTTCAGCTGTCCAATATGAATATTCTCCATTGCCCTCATGAATGTCCTTCTCTGATTCTTATTCATGACTAATTTATGCATGTTTGCATACGACTGGTTTTCTTATAACTTAAACTGTACTTTCCACAGTGCACAGATTTCTATTAGTCACGTGTATGATTTCTCTTTTAGATTTGGCAAATATTACATATTTGTAATCATACTTGTAGGATATCAAATCAATTAATCAGGCTGTGTTCTTTATTATATCAGTAGTGAGACAGCGCTCTGCAATAATAATTTCAATCCAGTGGAGGCATTCACCTCATCGGAGTACCAGAGTGCATAGATTGGTTTGTTTGATATAACGTGGAATGTTCTATTAGACATATATGCTATATAAAGGGACACATGACTGCCTCTGTCTCCAATACTAAATAAAGAGTGGCACTCGGGAACATCACTTTTCAAGAAGGATTCCTGTCAAGGCCTATTTGAAGGCTTCATCGTTGTTGCCACGAGGTGAATATTATTATCACTTTCTTTATTTATTATCACTGAATCTGCTGTATATAATATTGCCATTGTATTTGAATTTGAATTTTATTAGTCATTATCTATTGCTGAATTTCTTTACTGTAGAATTACATATTTGCAATTAAATTTGATTATTAAATTCTGGTGACCACTTCCCACAAATATCGGGAAAAATGATGAAATGAAGTTATCATCGAATATCATTAAGCATTGGTTCGTGCAGTTTAGGGGAAATGTTTAATTGCAATGAGTAAATTTTTAGCAACCTGTACAGGATCATTCCATTTCTTAGGGATATTTAAGAACAAACGGATGCAGTCTAATAAAGTACCTTCTGTGCCAAAAGAAGTACACCCACCCCCACCCCCAATGAAAGGGAAACCTGCAAAGTGGTAACTTTTTCTGGTTTAGAAGTACACTAACGTGAGTAGATAAACTTTGAACTATCTTCCACACTAAGTCCACCGTCTACATATTTTCGAACTAGATTTATTCTCTCTATTTAGCTCTTCTGTTGAAAGTGTAAATTCATTTTGGGGATTTGGTAAATCCGCTTATGTAGGAACTATGGTCGACAACGCAAGGTTATCACTACAGTTATTTCCCCTATAAATTGTTTCTAGTTATAGTTTAATGTTAATGACCCAAAGTGTTTTTGAAATGAGCGTTTAGTGCAATTGCAAGTACATCGAAATCAGCGTTATGCCAGTTCAGTGTTATCAGAACATAATGTGAGCGAACTGAAGCTAGCCATACAGCTTTAGATTTGTCGGTATACACTATTAAGCCAAACATTCTATGGAACTTACAATGCACTTATTGTACTTCTTGTCTCATTTAGAGATGGTGGTGAGCCGACGAGAGATAATTCGGTGTCATTTCCATAAATATATAACCGACACATTGTTGAAGCACTATAAAACGCACTGTCTAAATTGTCATCCACTTGCATGAGCTGTATATGTTGATAAGATATATTACAAACTAATAGTACAAACGAACTAACTCTTCATTGTATAGGTACTGCATACGTGACTGTGCGTACGTGTTTTCTATGATGGACGAAGAGGAGACAATTGTTTTCATGAATACGGACATCATTGAAAATGTAGATGAATCCCCAAAAGACGCCTCAAAAAGATTCTTCACCAAAACGGGAAAAATGGGACCGGAAGTCCGAATTCGTCCTTTCCTTAGTAGGCTATGCAGTGGGTATAGCTAATCTCTGGAGATTCCCTTACCTCTGTGCTAGAAACGGAGGAGGTACGTCATGGAGATAAACAGAAGTTGGAATGAGATAGGAACCTGATAGACCAAGAAGTTACGTCCCAAAGCTGAAATCCTATTGTTTATGGTTTGAAATAGGTTGCTGTCTTACCCATTCCCATTTATGAAAGGGCGGTCCGTGATCTGGTTTAGAATTGGTCTCCAGTCCAAACTTGCTGTAAAAGGCGACCAACGGCGTTGACCAATGCATAAATATAAGGGTAATGCTATTTTTGAGGGCATTATCATTTGCAGAAGCCCGAGGTCTTCCATTAACTGCCCGACGAAGGAGGGCAGTTGTAAAAAGACCGAGGGCTTCTGCAAACGATAATGCCCTCAAAATAGCATTACCGTTATTATTGCTAAAATGCATGGAATTTGTGTTGAAAAGAAAAAGGAAACAATGAAGGAATTTGACTGTAGGTTTACTCAAAACCAACTTCTGACGGAGTTGACTGCCCGAATGCAATTAAGTCATCGAAAAATTCAAGTGACGTCACAACAGAAAGTGACGATATTCGACCTTGGCCTTTGACAAGACCATAGCCTGCAACATGTCAAACTATATCAGTGTTCGGTTTTGGTCCAACAACAACGTTAATAGTGCAGTTGTTGAGGTTAGCACCAACAAGAAAGCCAATATTACCGCTATTTAAAGCGGGAATTCGGGTTCCTTTGACTTGTTTGACCCAGAATATCTGCCAGTCCAAAGCCAATGTCGAATGAACCATAAGCCCACGCACCCACTATGACGTCACTTGACAACAGAACTGATAGTGGCCCGTCGTTAAGGTTGAGCGGTCCAATATCATTTGCAGCGGCCGCAAATTTCTGATAATGGGAGGGCTCCATGTATTTTAGCTATAAAGATTATCAAAACATATATGGAGACATGAAACGTTTTTAATCCATAACGTCCTAAGGATGACATGCTGGGTGACATGCGGCAATAATTATGTCACAGATGCAATCCACAATATCGACAGAAAGGGTAGTTCCAAAGTCAACTGGCCGTCATTCTGAATACACCTTTTTGATTCCTGACATGGGTACATTGTACTAAACCCATTCTGGATCTTTTAACAACTCTATTGCTCACCCACTGGTGTTCTCTGTCGGTTGATATGTTTTCTGCAGCGAGACATAGTCCAGTTGTTACAAAGCTGTAACGTTGTCTATTTTTGCATCAAGTCCAGGCATTCGTCTATGGCTTACTTTCGAAAAGAAAAGGAGCCAATTTGGCACGGCGCTTTTTGTATTTATAGAAGTGATATTACTGAATTTTACTCTGTATGCATACAGCATGTCTATCATTCCTTACCTAAAGGCGCCTTCCTGGCCCCGTTCCTGCTCTTAATGTTCGTGATTGGAATCCCTTTGGTTTACCTGGAGGTCTGTCTGGGACAATTTTCGGGAACAAGTTCTCTTTTTGTTTGGAGATTGTGTCCTTTGTTCAAAGGTAGGTACATGCCAATTCCTTTCATTACTGGACATCTTTACTCCATACTGTACAATTATGTTATTGGTAACAAGAAATAAAACACACATATTTTTTTATTTGGGCTTTGTTTATTATACATTCAATGATTATAATTGAAAAGCATCGCAATGGATGCTACCACTGAACCACATATCGACAAAATGTATTCACCTGGTAATGACGATGTGCATTAGAACGTCTCTTTCTTTTGTGTCACTTTAGGTATTGGATGGGGAGCAACTATCGTGAGCGGTATGATTTCTATCTACTACATTGCAATCTTAGCATGGACAATGCCTTATCTGATCAACTCCTTCTATCCAACCCTGCCTTGGTCCACGTGCAGGAACTGGTGGAATACTGACCATTGCATTGACCGAAATCCTTCTAACGTCACTGGCTTAAACTCCACCATGACAACGTTTTCTGCCAACGTTACAACACCCTTAGTTTCTGATGCCATCCATAACCTGGAAAAGTGGAACACAACTGATTCCTTCTTACAGAAGATGCTTACTGTTGAGGGTAAAGGAAGAAAAACAGCTACTGAGGAATTCTGGGAGTACGTGTCTCGAATATAAAAAAACAAAAGGCTTACTTTTCGTGACATTTTATCCTAAATTATAAATATCAAAGTGAATTTACTTGATGTCAGAGTCAGGCACCTAATCGCCAGCACACAAAGTCACAAAGTACTGGCGATTAGGTGCCTGACTCTGTGGGTTTGGGTTCGAATCCCGGATGGGACTCAACCCTCAAAAGTACTAGAATCTGTACTTTTTTGAGAAAGTGAATCCCAAATATAACATATGTTACATTTGACCCCTTTCTAAATGGCACTGTGTATTCATACTTTGAGGTAGGTTATGTACACTTACATGCAGAAGAAACGTTCCATCTTTGCTTTGGTGACAATTCCCCATGACAGTAATCTCAATTGTGTAAATGCCGAAGACGCCACCACAACCCTATCTAGGTAACCTGGACGGTATCATATGAAACGCAATATGATGGAAAGAACCAAATACTAACTAACATATTGATGCAGAGAGGCACAAAGAGTAGTCAAAATAAATATTCCAAATCTGTAAACAAATGCCAACGTATTATGTCAGCAAGTTAAACCTAACACAAGGCATGACATTTCCTCAAGAATTTGGAATTTTGCAACCTTCATATGCATAAAAATCTATACTGAGTCAAAAAAGAAACTTCACATTCTTTCTTCAGGGCACTATAAAAGAACAAGAGATGGTAAGATGGTTAAATTTTATTATTTCATTGCTGAGATCTGTGTGATGTACTCGATACACTGACAGTGCCATAATCAGTTCCATTAGGCTACACCGCCGTTCCAAAACATGGGTATACAGAATGTCAAGTCACAAGAATAAAAATGCGAAATTTCTCAGTTCAATATCGTGTATGGCCGCCCCGCGCATTCACCACTGCCAAACACCGTCTCCTCATCGACTGCCTGATGCTTGTGAACACGTGGTTGGGGATTCTGCGCCATTGCTCTTGCAAGGCAGCGCCAAGTTCCTGCAAATTCTGAGGTTGGTTCCTAAGACCACGAAGCCTTCTCCCAAGTGCATCCCAAACGTGCTCTATTGGATTTAGGTCAGGGGACCTCGATGGCCAGTCCATGACGTTAATTCCAGCGTTTTGAAGGAAATTTCGTGTCAACATCGCGGTATGCGGCCGAGCATTATCATGCTGGAACTGTAGACAAGGGCCATGAGCCGCCATGAAAGGAACGAGTTCAGGGGTGAGCACCTGGTCGCGGTAAGCAGCAGCTGTGAGGTTTCCACGGATGACCAGAAGTCGGGAACGGTTGTTCCCACAGAAAGCACCCCACACCATGCAACTTCCGCCCCCGAATCTGTCGACTTCCTGCACAAAACATTGGGCATACCGTTCACGTCGTCGTCTCCAGACTCTGTGCCTGCCGTCCGCGAATCTGAGGGTAAACCTGGATTCATCGCTAATGACGACTCGATTCCAGTCTCTCTGGGTCCATCGGAGGTGACGTTGGGCCCACAGCAGACGTTGACGTTGATGAAACGGCGTCAATATTGGCCCACGATATGGACATCGAGAATGGAGATTGGCAGCCCGCAACCGATTTCGAATGGTCTGTAAGGACAGTCGACCTCTAAACATCTTAGCCCTGGTTCGGGTAGCCGGCAGAAATCTGTCACGTAGGTGACGTAGGACGATTTGACGGTCTTCTGCTCGTGACGTCACACGTTGACGATCCGACCTTGGGCGATCAGAAGTGGTGCCAATTTGTGGTAGACGACCTCGCAAGTCATACACAGTACGACGGCTGCACCCCATTGCTCTCGCGGCGTCAATAACAGATCTTCCCGCTTGCAACATGCCAACGGCACGTTCACGTTGCACATTTGACAATCGTGGCATTTCAAGTACCGTTAGAACTGTGGTTTAAAAGTGTTTTTTCTTGAGGCCAATGCAAACACGTGCATATGAAGAAAACTTCGATGCGAAGATCACGTGATCGACTGCACGTGCAAAACCTGATTTGGCACTAACGTCATTTGCACGACGAATGGATGGGTTTGAGTGGGTTTTGCTAACGTTTTTCTAGAGTCGAAAGATAGGGATCCCATTTCGGATACATAGATGTTTCTTCAGAGAAAAATTATTCATTATTTTTCAAATTACATTTTGTGAAGTTTCTTTTTTGACTCAGTATATAAGTGGTGGTGCATGATATGTTTCGTGGTGACGATATATGGGTAGTTCGCATACGTACACGATCTTTCCGAGACAATTCATTGTTAAATATGGCAACACACGTTTCACACCTTTATTAAGAAATTAAAGATATATTTTAAATGAAAGATAAGTTATTTAAAGATATTTGTATTTAATTTAAAGATAATTGACATACTTGTATTAATATTGTATGGACATAAATAATTCAATATATCTTCAGTTCAATTCACGATATGTCTATTTTCATTCAAGATACCTTTAAAACAATTTAAGTTATCAGTATTTCTGAATAAAAGTGAACACGGCTTGCCATTAGAAATACACCCATACCAACAATGACTTAGTTTGGTGATGACAATGTTGTCTATATTTTGGAGTAATAGGCATAATTTGTTGAGAAGCGTTTTGCGTGATGTGTTTTTCACATTTATGTCACAGATATGGCGTGTTACATAAGTCTGCTGGTCTGGAAGACATGGGGGTCTTGCAGCCTCATCTGGTCGGATGTCTCTTCGCCTCGTGGTTGTTGGTCTTCTTGTGTCTTGTTAAGGGAGTAAAGTCAGTAGGCAAGGTATTATGCAGAGCAAATATGATCAGCCTTTGCATTAGATAACTATTGATAACATAAGTACAGTTCAACATCGAAGTGAGGAAACCATAAAACATCAGTTATCCGTGTGTTATGTTATCTTCTCACTGAATGCCCATTTAGTGCACATCCTTCGACATAGCTTGTTTGTGTTTTACATTAAGATTAGATTAGAACTTTAAGTGACCGCCTCTGTGGTGTAGTGGTTAGAGCGTCTGACCGGAGAGCGGAAGGTCGCGGGTTCGATCCCCGACCGCGTCATACCAAAAGACGTTAAAATATGGTACTTGT
The DNA here is from genome assembly GCF_003918875.1 of Haliotis rubra. Classification (NCBI taxonomy): domain Eukaryota; kingdom Metazoa; phylum Mollusca; class Gastropoda; order Lepetellida; family Haliotidae; genus Haliotis; species Haliotis rubra. The sequence goes on from NW_025765406.1 coordinate 29,332, forward strand.
TGGTCCCTGCCTGGCGCTCGGCATTAATGGGTACAACAGGGACTGGTCGGCTCGGAGTCAGTATAATGTGTCTGAGTGGGGTATTCATGCCACCTTCGACATAGCTTGTTTTCGTTTTACATTAAGATTAGATTAGAACTTTAAGTTTTGGCGGAAGGTCTGTCTCTTATCATTGCCTAATAAAAATGCATGTTGGACTGAAAAAGAACGATGATTTGAAGAGATATCTTTGACGATGTGCTTAATAACATTTTGAAAATAATTTGTACTCTGTACATATGCTATTCTTTAGGTGTACATGTAGAATACCTGATTTCGAATCCTCATGTTCTTATGCTCGCTCCCCGATTGATTACGCTCCTTCAGAGTGTGGGAATAAATGACATATCTTTCCGAAATTTTGTAGGTGGTTTATGTGACGGCTCTGTTGCCCTACATTCTGTTGACAATCCTGCTGGTGAGAGGGCTGCTTCTTCCCGGGGCCATTGATGGAATATTGTTTTATGTATATCCTGACTTTACCAAACTGGCAAACTTCAATGTGAGTACAGCATTATCAGGAACTCGGCGTCCGCACTTCGTATGAAGTACATACTGGATTCATTTATTATCCTCAGTAATTATTTCTTAATTCTGTTGTAATGTATATCCTGAACCCATTCACCACCCTCGAGTCTTTTCGGAAGTGATGATTCATTCATTATTTTTATCGCTAACCTGGTTAACAGCAACGCATGCTTGTCGTAAGAGGCGACTTACGAGATCGGGTGGTCAGGTTCGCTGACTCGGTTGACACATGTTATCGTATTCCATTACGTAGATCGATGCTCATGCAGGTGAACGCTGGATTGTCTGGTCCAAATTGATTATTTACAGACCGCCGTCATATATCAGGAATGTTGCTGAGTGCGGGGTTAAACAACAAACCAACCAACTAGTTTCTCTTGCTCATGAGTGTAATTTGATTTGACTATTCTTCGACTAGCATGTGGCTGCATGCTGAATCATGTACTTTCAATGAAAGCCAAGCCATGCTGTAAAGATGACCAGCGTATGTATCTTAATTCAATTGAGACACCATACACTGGGTACTGGACAAAGGCAGCGCTAAAACCACTGATTTCTATTCGCTGATCAATTTTGCAGACACAATAAGACTTTAGTGACTGACATCCAAGCAAACTGACGATGATTCGTTAATTAATGCGTTCATAGGATGATATACCTGTCATTTCATGAACCACAGTGACTAGGTTTTAAGGTTTGAAGCATTAATATATTTGGGGAACAATATTCCTGATGAAGATTATGCCTCTGAAGTAAAACAATATTAATACAGGTATGGGTTGAAGCGGGAATACAGGTGTTCATTTCTCTGGGGACTTCGTTCGGGCCTCTCATCACCATGGCAAGTTTCAACGACTTCAACAACAACTGTTTCCGGTAGGTGTTTTATGTGTCATGATTATATGATTGTGTCAGCTGGTACGATACAACATGCTGACTTCCAGATTATCAGCACAATGCTCGTGCTAGATTTGCAGCCAAATAGTAAAGGTCTCAGACTTGCATGTCTTTGAACATTGACGCAGTAAGTTATAACTGTTAAACATTAACCAGTCTGTATCTTTCATGTCCACCCAATATTTATTGGAAGTGGTCAGTTTATTGAAACAGAATGTACGTCTCTCAGAAATATTCCAATACCACTTCGGACAGATATCTGGATTACCTGACTGGCAATATATTTACTACATTTATGTAATCTGTTGATACCAACAATACGTTAACCCGGATTTCGTATATCAAAGAATTCGGTGTCAAAACAACAGATATTAAACACATGGGATATAATTAATAATTGTATTCTAAATTTAACTAAGTGTACAAATCTTGCACAGATGCTTAAATGTGAGATGACAAGGCCAAGAATGCTAAATATATAATAACATTAAAAGTTTCCAGTTTCTGTTCTGGAACTTTCTCCAACTTGCTGAGTCAGACTATGCTGGAAACCTGCCAGTCTATGCATAGTAACGAGCACATCACTATCCTCTCAATCAGATACTCTCAACAGAGACAATGTTGTGCAAATACAACACTCTTCAACATAAATAATCTGCCTTATAACAGGTAGACAGGCATGTAGACAAGCTAAAAGTGGATACAAAAAGTGCTCCTCCCGGCCAAACTAACTCTTTTTCATGCAAATCAAAATATTTCAATCCGTAGATTAAATTTTGAAATACTCATTTCCAAAAAGTTCGACTTTAGTTTCAGATACAGCTGTCCAATGGTCCAAAGACAAATGAGTATATGAATCGTATCTGCACAAAGGAGAAATTATATACAGTGTCCGATCTCGACCGCACATAGATATTCAAAGTGAAGGTTACCTCTACACCAAACTCCACGATTTATTTCTATGTTCCTTTTCATGTCGATCAATTCGCCATTTGCTTCTTTGTCAGTTGATTATTTACTTCTTGAAAGGTAGATATGTTTTCAAATATCGTGGAAAGACATACTGTACTTACGACTAGCTCGTCATTGGAGTTATCACAATGAAAGACCTGCTCAAGTCATACAGAAATGTTACGGTAAACGTTCACACGAATTGACTAAATGTGACACATTCCTTGTCAACGGGATATGGGATGCTTTCCTACACTGGGACCTTTACAGGGAGTTTTCACACATCCACGTTCACTGACTCGTACCTGGATCGAGTGCTCATGATGCTGATCGGGTGCTCATGATGTGATTGTCTTGTCCAGACTCGATCGTTCACATGCCGCCATCGTATGGCAGTAGTAATGTTGGTTGCTGTGTTGGGCACCGAAAGCAAGCACACACCATTGGCACATATGTGCTGAATGTGCTTCACATACATGTAGTTATAAACATGTTCTGTTTCACACAGGGCCTCTGTCGCCGTGTGTCTTGCTGATGCTCTGTCCAGTTTCTTTAATGGGTTCGTCGTCTTCTCAGTGGTTGGGTTCATCGCAAAGGAGGCTAATGTTACCGTCACAGAAGTAGCTTCACAGGGTTGGTTACTATGACTCTCTTAAGGTAGCCAAATGCCTCGTCATCTAATTAGTGACGCGCATGAATGGATTAACGAGATTCCCACTGTCCCTATCTACTAAAAAGCGCTTACACGTTTAGTAAACAGACAAAATGTGCCCCTGAATTGGTTCAAGTAATCTTTGAATGCCAAAGATGTAAATTATGCATCCCTGAAGTCAGCTGGCGTCCAACAGTCAAACCAATTTCACTGATCGTCATACAATCTTTATCCCGACAGTCCACTCTTATCAAGTCCCGTGCACAGAAAGTGCAGGTTGTACACACCGATGCACCCGATACATATTCTTACCATATAATTGAAATCGTAAACTGTCTCAATTTTTAGCAGGTCCAGAGTAATTTCTGTGCATACGATGACCTTATTGCATATCACAGTGCTTCGTTGACGTGTTTGCTTATCCGCCACTTGTCGACCTGTTCACTGATCTGGATCTATCTTGTAGGACCAGGAGTGGTTCTGATAGCGTACCCGGAAGCCGTCAGCTTGTTGCCAGTACCTCAGTTGTGGGCAGTGCTGTTCTTTCTAATGCTGCTTCTGCTTGGACTGGACACGCAGGTAATGATTTGGATTTCCATAAACAACTGTCAGGCCTATTCCTGCAGAGGCAGGGCGATATATTCAGGGTAATGGCGACATGCTGCAAAGACATGTGAAATCAGCATTACGGGCGCTCTATCTTGGAATGGATTTAAATGTCTACTGTACACAACTGAGCATATAAGAAAGATGAGAGAGCAGATCTAATTTATCTGGTCCTTAATTGCCAGTATGCTTCTCAGTTTCAACTCCTTTTTCGACGAATGTGTATGTGTATAGTTCATGGCTGCTTATCGATCATATCGTATCGGTGGACACCAAAATGTGGCTTCCCCACCTATGCAATAGTTGGGAATCGAAGCGACGAATCAGGAGGCGATCCAATAGGCTGATAAGGATTTCATTTATTGTCATAATAAGGGACATAGTTTTGAGGAAGATGAAGAGTAAGTATATACTCGGAGACGCTGTGTTGTTAGAATAAATAGAGAAGCTGTCTCTCTTTTGTGCGTCTCATACCATTCGAAGATGTAATGAGCATAAGGATATTGATTTTGAACAGACAAGTGCATTGCACATTTTGTTTTGACAATATGTAAAGACATTGAAGTATGTAAATGATTAAAGTCAAGACCATGGCTGAATCACAATCATCTGCAGTACCTCCAGCTTTATTTCAAGCTTTCTTATCGACAATCGACTTCGTTTTGCCTCATGAAAACAATATTTTATATATCAATAAACAAACACTAGGCCACACAATTTCATATCGAATCTTGGAAATATCCATACATTTACAATAGGTGAGCTTCATTACCTTACGATTCTTTCGGAACTGGTGTCACAATGACAATGTAACTACAGACGTGCATTACAAAAATATCCACACCATCTGTCAATAATGAATATATATCCGTTGGGAAGAATCTTTTGATATTACACATTGGTCCAAAATATGCATGGACAAATTAAGGAACAATGTCTGCCAAACCATACACAGATGAGAAATGTATGTTTTAAAAACTATTTTGGCTCATAGTTCTAATTATTAAGCTTTATGGTTTTGCAGGTGCAAGTGGAATATATAATACGTTGAATTTTGTGTCGCTATACATGTAAATGCACCTACATACATTTGCAACCAAACAGGTCGGTTTTGAGCAAAGGAACGTATTCTTACCCACAAGCAGTCTCATAGGCGAAATATTTAATAGCGTTAGATATGTTGAAATAAGTTGTATTTTGTGTCATGATTCATGTAGACACAGCTTTGTTTAACTGCAAACTGAAAACACGAGTTTTGAGCAAGGAAATGTATTTTCACCAATGGACCAAGTAGTATATGTTTTAAGTTTTCGGAAAACTGTTTTCTTTCAATATTTTACCCTAAGTATATATCTATGATGATATTATGTAGAAGTTTTTAAAATCATTTGTCAGAAACTGGAAACAGTTAACGTTCGAAGAGTTTCTGGACAAATGGACTTCCAAAATTAAACTGTGACGTAATCCTTCTCCAAACAAAATCCAACCCCACCTCTAGAATATGACATGGTCGCTTCCTTACGTATGATCTTAGTTTGGGTTGGTGGAGAACGTTTTGACCAGCATCATCGACGCCTTCCCACGTCAACTGAGCCGACACCGCACATTGGTCACTGCAGGAATAACTAGCGCCTTCTTCCTTCTCGGGCTGCCTATGACAATGAATGTAAGTACTATTTACATTGGGACTTCTTGGAATTTGAATGTCCTCGTGTGTTTGGTTACTATCCATGTGGGACAAATCTATTGTCGTTAAACGGTAATAATCCTCTTAAAGAAAAGTAAAGAAACTTCATTTTTAATTTCCGATTGAAAATATTGGGAGATATATCAGAGTCATTCAATTTTGATATGATAATAAAGAATGTTTTGAGAGTGCATAACCACCTGCACTTTCCTATGACCATAGTTGTTTGTACAGTAAACGCTCTCGCTCCTGTAGGATAATTGGTGTATGACGTGATATTTTCAAACAAGAAAAAACCCGGCTAGAAACAAACGCTAACAACTCTGTGATGCAAGATGATTGTCAAACTTAGTGGTCTGCAGTGATTTATCGACCTTCTTGGAAACCGTCAAAATCAAGAATGATACCCCATGCACGTGTATGGGGCTACTGCGTTGGGCACGTGCATCCCATGCGTTGTGTTTAGGGGTGGTAATAAAGAGAAATGGTGGTGCGTTCTGTCTTTGAAACGTTACCTTATTAACACGTATAAATACTTCCTATCCAAACTGGAAGTTCAGGTCTCCCAACATTTTTTAAAGAGTATATTTAGTACCACAGCGTTTTAGTTAATGTGAGGAGACAGTCTTGGAGGTAGCCAACATTTACCCCTTTGGTGTCACTACCTTGAGGGTGCATGACGATGAGTGAGTGAGTGATCAATTAGTCAGTGTGGTGTTTCACCACTTTTTCAATATTCCAGCTATATTTGCGGCGGGGGAACACAAGAAATGGGTTGTGGGGAATCGAACCTTTATCTTCGGTGTGGCAAAGGAATGCTTCACCCAAAAGGCTGACCCAGTTGTTGGATTAAAAATGAAATTGCAAAAAAGGACTTGGACAATTTGATAACTTTAAACAAATCCAAAATTATTTATCTCCTTTCAAAACTTGGAATAACTTCAGTACAAATTCTTCGGGCAAAGGAGCGGTAATGGCTACGGCTATGTTTACGGAGACTGAGTTTGTTTAAACTGTTGATTTGTTCGATAGTCCATTTATTTTTTAAAGGAAATTTATGTGTCGACACATGGACGGAAACTCTACTCTGATAAATGTTAGTGGACACTCTTGTCTTTGGAGGATGGCCCCAAGACACAACATTGAACAGTCATGGATGGTACATGTATTTGTAGGGAGGAATCTACATCTACCAACTGATAGACTGGTTCGCGACATCATTCTGGGTGTGGCTTGCCGCCTTCCTGGAGTGCCTTGTCATTGGTTGGATATACGGTAACAGCAAGAATGGATTGAGAGGACAAACTGGGATTCTGTGATGTAGTTTAGCAATATCTGAAGCATCATAGTAGTACATTGGCACAATATAAGTTGTTCACAGTTCACGCGGATTACATCACCCCATGGGCCCCGAGGGACAAGTGAACATCATAATGAACCGTTTGAAGCACGGGTATCGAATCATAATAATGTGTACCATAGTTAGGCACATAACCAATACCGACAACTACAGACTAGAAGAAAAATATATTTAGAGTTATATCCCTTCCATCGGTTTGGTTTCGGAAACATCGGTAATTTCCGTTCATCATACGTGATTCAATTATTCGCGATAAAGAATTACTAACACGAATTACCAAATGAAATCCCACAGTTCGGCATTCCCAGCGGGTAACATAGAAACTGTTAATCGCTTGTAAGCGGGGTAAGATAATGTGACGTAAGATAATGGTATGACGTCATCTATGATACGCGTCACACATGGTATACGTTGTCTACAGAATAACTTGACCACAATGAAGTTATGTTTCTCTTGAGGACAATGGGCATGCAGCCAACGACGTTTATAAGAACTGGCGGATATTACGAACTTGCTGTATGATTAGAATATTTTTATACTGAACTACGCTTATAACGAACTAAAATAATGTTCCCTTTACCTAGTGACCATAGTTTATTGGACTTTCAAAAGATGTTTAAAAAAATTATCTTGCTTGTGCATGTCAGACTTTAGATTTGAATTAGCATCTCGGCTTTGACAGATACAACAATCTGAGAAAGAAATAAATGAAATATACATGTGGAAACAGTTGAAGATATGATTTACAAAAGGTATCCTGACTGAAAATGAAATGTATTATTGAGATTCATTAGATCATTACTTATGCATTATGTTACATAAATGTCCAAACATATTACTGTTTGCATTAACGGATCGCATGTGTTCATGTATATATTAATTCAATTTGTAATGTATATGATAATTTGCAATGTGCATTTGATAGAAACGAATTTCATATGCACAGCCATGAAGAATATGCTGTTGTTTTTTATGCAGGTGTGGGAAGGTTTTGTCAGGACGTGGAACTGATGCTAGGAAGGCAACCCGGAACATTGATGAAGTTCTCTTGGTGTATATCTACACCTCTCATTGTGTTGGTAAGAGTGAGTGGGTGAGTGAGTGAGTATGACGGCGCAGGGCTCGAGAACTGGCCTTGACACGTTGTACCCAGAAATCGAACCCGGGCTGTCGGCGTGACAAGCGAATGGTTTAACTACTAAATCGTCGCATGACCAACTGGATAGGATGCCTGACAGGACATTGGAAATGCGTTTTTCTATCCCCTGTCCACGTGATTCGAAGATAGGTTGAGACTTGGTCTTCACCTGCGCTCCACATTTGCGGGATACAAAAGCACTGCCCGCTTAGAGTATTAAGAATTTCTTATATCTTAACAAGTTGAGTTTTACGCCGCTTTTGATGCAATATTGGGACACCAGAAATGTGATGTGCTATCATGTGATAGATGTACCACAGGCTGCCCCTCTTATATCACAATTGCTGTGTGAGTTTAATCAGTGCCATCACAACAGTTTAATCTGTAAAAAGAAAGAAGTGCCGTTGTTAAGATAGGAAGTAGTAACGTGTTCATATTAAACCTCTGCTTTGTGTGCCAGGGGCTCGTCCGGACTAATCCCTAACGTCCTCAACAAGTGTTACCTATTACATTTATTGTATGGTACACGTGAAGATTCGGGCTAGGATTGGTCTTCAGCCACCCAGACTTGTCGTAAGAGGTGACTAACGGAATCGGGTGATCAAGCTCGCTGACATGGTTGATACATGTCATCGTATCCCAATTGTGTAGATCGATGCTCATGCTGGTCCAGACTCAATTATTTCCAGCGTATAGCTGGAATATTGCTGAGTGCAGCGTTAAACAAGAAACAAAAATATTGTGTGCGAGAGAACTTTATAACAACAGTTTGAAACAAGTTGAACGCGTCCACGCCTCATCTAATGCTGTTTGTGAAGATTCATCTTCAGCAACCCATGCTTGTCGGAAGAGGCGACTAACGGTATCGGTTGGTCACTTGCTGACTTGGTTGACACGTGTCACCGTATCCCAGTTGCGTAGCTCGACGTACGTGATGTCAGTCACTGGATTGCCTGGTCTCGAAACGATAATTTACACACCGGCACCATAAAGCTGGAAAATTACTGCGTGCAGCCTTAAACAACAAACCAACAGACAAACAAAACATATTCAATGTCACTTGGGCAAATGTCCGCCATAATATTTTTTTTCTGTTTATCTGTTACAGATTCTTTTCATAGTGACACTGAGTTCCTACCAGACGCCAACATATGACGGATACACGTACCCGTCTTCTGCCAGCGCTGTAGGGTTTGTACTCGCCATGTTGCCTATCATCCCAGTCCCTGTCATCATGGTCATGGAACTCAATAAAGCCCAGGGGACATTGTGGGAGGTGAGCTTCCTCACAGTTTGCTCGATGGTTTCTGCTCGGCATAATACGAATCACCACATTTACTGACAAACGAAATGCACACCTGTGTATCTATTGAATGAATCTATTGGTTAAAGTGTACCCTCGTCTCGCCAAAGCCTTTAGTTTGAATCTTCACATGGGCACCGAGAAGACTAAATATTCCTGTTGTATTGCTGGGATATTCCTGAAAGCGTCGGTAATCATACTCACTCACAGATCTTAGCGATACGTATACGTTATGGTCTATTGGAGTTTTTTCAGACACTGATCCTGTACCGCGTGAAGAATGTGAAGAATGTTTGACCGATGAACGTGTTGCGCCGCTTTAGCTATATTCCAGCAATACCACTTCGGAAGACACAGAAATGAACTTCACACTTTGAAGAATCGAACTCGCCAGGTCACCTTCCGCCCTGATCCTGAATAATGGCATGATGGTCAATGATCAAGTTTGCCCAAAGGTCACAGACTGCTCTGACCCTCAATTCATCATACATGTACAATCATTTCTTTAATGTTTTTTGTTTTGTTTTTCATTTAAATGTTGACATGATTCTTAATGAATAAAGTGTAAACTGATTCGCGGAAGGAACTGGGGTCAGGATTCAATATAATATCAGTTGCTTTTCATAATGAATAAACTACTACCACGAGAAGTGTTTGATCCCGATTAACTGACTAAGGTTTCGCGCCGCTTGCAATATTCCAGCAATCCCACTTCGGAGGACATCAGAAATGGACCTCCTACATGTGGGGAATCGAACTCGGGTTTTCAGCGTGAAGGACGAATACTTCAAATTCACAAGGCTACCCTACCGCCCTTGTTTGATTCTGAAATTTGCTCAATGCTTAATTTCGCCAAAAAGCCACGGACTACTCGCATACATCCTACCATATGGCCTAAATGTTATTTGCATGTAAATGTTGACATTATGACATGATTTCTCTAAATGTATTCGAGGAAGGAACTGGGGTCAGATTCCAATGTACTGCAGTTGCTCTCCTTAATGATCAAATAATAATGAATAAACGAGGTGTTCTTTCCTTTCAGAGGTTTGTGTTCACATTGCGACCTTCATCCGACTGGAAGCCAGCCAACAAGTCTTGTCAACGTGATTATGAAACTGACAACCATGTATTTGTACTGCCATTCAAAACACTCATACCTCATCGTCTCCGTTTACGATTGTGAGAGGACGGAAACATCTTGAATTTATAATATTCTAAATATAAATCAAATGATGGAACATTTAACTGCATTCCTTTCCTTGTACAGATTAAAACATATTCAGAATCTAATGACCTCTTGACTCCGCGACTAAAGGTTCAACCTACACATCACTAGTTAACACATACTAGTTAACACGTGACAGCTATTTATGTTTTCCATGTCCAGAATTTGTTGCGAGTGAGGAAAATTATTGTGGCTAAGGCAAGACCAGGAACCAGAAAAACAGATAACATCTACTAACGATTTACGCCGCTTTTAGCAATAATCCATGATTACGACAAGCAAGTATACTTATCGGACAGATGTGATTGCTTTACGGTACGACCAGTCACTCACTCACTAAGAAGAAGTAACTGGGGCTGTTGCTTTTATTAATTCACTGAAAACATTTTCTCCAAAATTCAAACCTCAAACGACGTTATTTTCGTACTGGTTTGAAGAAGATTAAAAGCGCGTCTGACTTACACCAAATACATTTTTCTTTTAAACTTTAATTGAATTACCAAAGCAATCGTTTGTTCTGATCACTGTTGACGACACATCTGCAGGTCTATCAGATCAGACATCTATCAGACACTTTGACACCTGGAGCCTAAGACCCGACGGGTATCATAGGAGCCACGACATCATTCTCTGGAGTTTTTTCTTTATCTGCTGCTCCAGTGTTAGCCTCTTCCTGTTCTCCAACATGCTCAGGGTCAAGGACACTTTTTCCACTGTCAGGGGAATCGCCAGGTAGAAGGTTGACCTCTTGGCCTTCACCTCCGACTGTTTCAGTATTGGCCTCCTCCTCCTCTCCAACATGCACAGGGTCACGAACTGTCATCCCACTGTCAGGAGAATCACCAGGTAGAAGGTTGACCTCTTGGACTTCACCTCCGACTGTTTCAGTTTTGGCCCCCCCTCCTCTCTCCAACATGCACAGGGTCAAGAACTGTCATCCCACTGTCAGGAGAATCACCAGGTAGAAGGTTGACCTCTTGGACTTCACCTCCGACTGTTTCAGTATTGGCCTCCTCCTCCTCTCCAACATGCACAGGGTCAAGAACTGTCATCCCACTGTCAGGAGAATCACCAGGTAGAGGATTGACCTCTTGGCCTTCACCTCCAACTGTTTCAGTATTGGCCTCCGCCTCCTCTCCAACTTGCACAGGGTCAAGGACAGTCTTCCCACTATCAGGATAATCACCAGGTTGAAGGTTGACCTCTTGGACTTCATCTGTTTCACCTCCAGTTGTCAGGCCTTGTGCCCCTGGTCCCATCCCTGGCGCGGTTTTGGGGTTGTTGTCCTCGCCTTGTGCATTGAAGTAATACTGACACGTTGTTCTCCCACCGAATGAAGGGAGACAAGCGGAATATTGGCAACACCTGTTGGCAGCGTTACAATCATTCCCGAGAGGTCGACACTGAAATTGACCAAGACGTATCTACGTGACGTTACCTGATATTAACGACAATAGACGAGTAACAGCATAATCCCATGAATACATTCATTCTTATATTGTTTCATGTAGGTGATAAAGCCAAATACTGTGTATTCATAAGAAGACCTGACTTCATTGTATTATTGTACTTGCGCTTTGACGTCAGTAAAGTAATATCTTCTGTCGTCATATCTAGTAAAAATATCTATTGCATTGACTGTTTCATTTGTTTCTTAATGCACATGCACTGTGTTAACCGTGTCTCTGTCTGGTGATGCATTTTAGGCTGTTAAAACATGGAAAACTCCAATTCTGACTATAGTGCCAACGTGTCTTTATGAAAAACTATCAGGTTTTCGCGAAGACGTGTGCGTGTCAAGCCTCAACGTTCCCTTCCGTCACAAACACATGCAAAGGCAAGGTAAATAGACACATCGGGCATTATCTTGGTGAAGGTATCATACAATCACATGGTCTCAGTGTGAATGGAACACTCGACACCTACTCGGGACCTACTACATGGTGTTAATACGCGATATTATGCACGAAATGTCTCCAAATTCTGTCTCAGTGCACTTGGAAGATTGAGTACGCCAATGGTTGAATGTAAATTTGAAGTTTATCACGAATTGAGAGTTGTATGATAGTAACACTGCATATAATTTCATTATTATTTCGGAAGAAAATTTTCTCTGCTTTCAGTAAATATTTATCTCTCGATTATCAACACCTTTCGTCATTCATTGAAATACAAAAATGTTATGCTATAGATACTGAAAACAAAATATGTTTCTTCTCCTATTCGCTCAGATACTGAGGACTGAAAGTGTGCCGTTCAACTAGTTTGTAAGGCAAGGCGTAGTCCTTTCCATGTCCCATTTTAGTACCATGGAAAATCTCATTTAAAATCGTACGTTATTTAATCACACTGATTACACAGCAAAGAGACCTCAAGAGAGTGGGTGAATGGTTTTATGCCGCTTTTGCAATATCTCAGTGATACAACGGCTGGTGACACCAGAATGGAATTTACCCATATGGGGAATCGAACCCGGATCGTCGACGTGACGAACTAACCACTAGTCTGCTCTACCTCCCGCGACCTCAATTATTCACAAGTGTCGATGATGAACATTTTGAACATTGAACTGCGGGTAGTAAGTGCAGTGATTGTATGCTGGTCAGATCAAGGCACTCACCTGGTCGTTACCTGCGCTGCATCTGTACTGGCCGTTGCTGTACTGACATTGACCATTATTACAACAGGTACTGAATGGATCGTTGGGGTTGCAAGTTTGGTATTCAGGAACGCACTGAAACGAAGTGCAGTGTATCTACATTTAGAAGGTACGACAATGAAAAGATATATGCGTATTATTTTCCATTCCATAAATCCCACTTTGATGATCATTGTAAAACACTTTATCGATAACCATGATGTTACAAATTGCGACCAATGTAAAGACTGTGACCATATGTTGTGTGATGAAATTACGGAGGAAGAAATTAGAAAATCAGTTCATAACTTGAAAAACGGTAAATCCCCTGGGGCAGATGGTATCCCGGCGGAGGCTATCAAAGCTACGTGTCATGTATTGTCACCTTTCTATAAACGTCTTTTCAATGAAATCCTTAATACGGGGAAGATGCCAGAAGCTTGGCATTTAGGCATTATAGTCCCATTGCACAAGACAGAAAATAGAGATGATCCTAATAATTATAGGGGAATAGCGCTTCTAGACATTATCAGTAAAGTTTTTACATCAATACTTGACACGCGTATAAAATCCTGGATATCAACCAAAGAAGTACTCTCTGAGTCACAAGCTGGCTTTCGAAACAATTACAGTACAATTGACCAGATATTCATACTTAACTCAATAATTCATAAATACATAAGAAAAAAACGTGGCAAATTCTACTGTGAATTTGTAGACTTCAAAAAAGCCTTCGACACTGTTGATAGGAATAAATTAATATATGTTCTTTTGAATAATGGTTTATATGGCAAAATAACCTTTCTGCTTCGCAATATGTATTCGAATGTGAGAGCAGCTGTGAGATGCAGTAAGCAGACTATGACTGATGTATTTAAATCGACAGCCGGAGTCCGACAGGGTTGTATACTGTCTCCCGTTTTATTTACTATTATTCTATATATAGAGGAACTCGTAAACGATATTGTGAATAGCGAACACAGTGGTGCATTCATTGATGAAACTGTAGATGCATCATCTATCTTATTATTTGCGGACGACGTCGCCATATTTGGAGATAGTGTCATAAACTTGCAGAAGAAAATAGATGTTCTTGAATCATATCGCAAAAAATGGGGACTGTCGATTAACACCGAAAAGACTAAGATTGTTGTATTTAAAAAGGTGGTGGACTTTCAAAAATGAAAAATGGTTTATTGGCTCTGAAAGACTGGAATCTGTTTCCTATTACAAATATCTCGGAATAGTGTTTTCATGCCGGAACCTGTTTTCAAGAGCTTGTGAGGTTCTGTGTAAACAAGCCGAGAAGGCGTTATATCCTATCAAAAAAATTATATGTCGATTTAAATCTCTTCCCCAGATACATGCCTTAAGATTTTTGATGGCAAAATTCAACCAATCTTGCTCTACGGCTCAGAAATTTGGGGAACAATGTATCGTCATAACATTGAAAAAGTCCACTCTAAGTTTTGCAAATTTGTCCTAGGAGTTGGTTATCGCTCTCCTAATAAAGCTGTTTTAGCGGAATGTGGAAGATATCCACTCCAAGTCAATTATAAAACAAGAGTTATATCATACTGGTTACGACTACTTAGCCAGCCAGCCACAAGACACTCTAAACGTTGCTATAATATGATGAAAAATCTAGATGATAATGGAGATACTAACTGGACCTCCTCAGTTAGAACATTGTTATTTCAATACGGTTATGCACATGTATGGATCCACCAAACAGTTGGAGATCCTAATATGTTCTTAAAGCTATTCAAACAACGCTGTAGAGATATATATTACCAAGAATGGTCATCCGACATTGCAAGCTCCAAATATTTGTATGCATATTCACTATTTAAACATGACATTGTCCATGAAACATATTTAGAAGTATTATCCTCTATGCAACTCCGCAGATCTCTTACAAAATTTAGATGTGGCATCAGTAAACTGAATGTACAAACCTATAGAAGATCCAAAGATGATGATATCAGTTCTGCTATGTGCGCTCATTGCGTCAATATTGTCCAGGACGAGTACCATGTTCTGTTACAATGTCCTGTTTTTCTGATTTACGCATCAGGTATATACCACAATATTATTGTGTAAATCCCAACATACAGAAGTTTGTAAATTTACTTAACACCCAAACTGCAAATGTTATTTTACGCCTAGCCATATTTGTAAACAAAATCCATAACGTTTTATGATATTATAAATGCCAGTGTACTTCTCATGCCAGCGCTCCAAAGAACATGATGTCAAAATGTCACTGTACTATTGGCCTCATGGCCACTCTACGAAATAAATCTGTCTGTCTGTCTGTCTATTTTCCATTCAGACTCAGAACATATTTAATGAGTTCTTATCAGTTGTACCTGAAGTGAGTTTTTATTGGTCCGATCAAGACACTTACTTGTTCGTTACCTGCGCTGCACCTGAATTGGCCGTTGCTATACTGGCATTGACCATTATTACATAAGGTACTGAATGGATCGTTGGGGTTGCAGGTTTGGTACTCGGGAACGCACTCAAGCAAATCGCAAACAAAACTGCATTTTGTCAATTTCAAACAGTACGAGAATGAAAAGATATATGCGCTTTGTTTTCCAGTATCCAGTAAATACTTGAAAAATGTTTTAATTATTGTCTTTAAAGACTGGTCTTCTGTTTTCACTCACCTGGTCGTTACCTGCGCTACACCTGTATTGGCCGTTGCTGTACTGGCATTGACCATTATTACAACAGTTACTGAACGGATCGTTGGGGTTGCAGGTTTGGTACTCAGGCACACACTAAGGAAAGAATAATTATGTTTTAACACAAAACGATATAAACAAAAAATCATTGTAATACATGATATTGCCCTTGCTATTTACGTATGATAGAAAAATGGTTTCATTTGTGGATGACGCATGTTGTTTAACTCATATTCTATCATAGGTGCGCATGCGTGAGAATGATAATTATGATCGTACTTAAATGTGGAGAAGTGTCTTAACCCGGGAGTTTGTTCTGCTCGATAAGAAATATAACACACTGCTTTTCTGATATATATTTTGGAAACAACAATATATTTTGCAACATTTTGCAACGCGAACTCACACTTTTGATTTCATTTATACCGATGACCAACGAATTGCATTAACGACTACAGCCTACCACCTGTCATATCTGTGCGAAGGAATCCAACCTTCAAGTTGACAACGAAGCACAGACCTATACTGCTTTATCAAACAAAGAATGCATTGTGTCAATTTTCAAAGATTACGACAACGAAAAGATAATATGCGTATTGCTTTCCATTAATACTTGAAAACTGTTTTAATAATTGCTTCAAAAGTCTGGTCTTCTGTTTTTGCTCACCAGTTCGTTACCTGCGCTGCATCTGTACTGGCTGTTGCTGTACTGGCATTGACCATTATTACAACAGGTACTGAATGGATCGTTGAGGTTGCAGGTTTGGTATTCGGGAACGCACTGAAACAAAAATGCATAATCGCAATAATAACAGCTCGACAATGAAAAGATATGTGCGTATCAACCTCAGTGTTGACAACTCAGCAGATACATATACTGCTTCATCTCACCTGTTCGTTACCTGCGCTGCACCTGAATTGGCCGTGGCTGTACTGGCATTGACCATTGTTACAACAAACACTGAATGGATCGTTAGGGTTGCAGGTTTGGTATTCAGGCACACACTGTGAAAAGGCATAATGGCGTAATTAGTCGGATATAGGTTTTGTTGTTTAACATTTGATGGCGGCTTGTACAAGAACTGTGCAGTGATTGATACCATGAATCACGACCAACGCCGTTGGAGTACGATGACATGCCACCAAGCATCTCAGAGTCTGACTACCGATTTACAGTGCATAGTTTGCCTGGCTCAAATTCTAGTGCAGAATCGCAAAGAGGATAGGTGTTTTGTAATTAGCAAGTAGAGTGAGTTTGACGTCATATTGTTTTGCTTAACCCCGCCCACAGCAATATTCCAGCTATATGACTAGGTCTGTAAATGATCGAGTCTGGATCAGACAATCCAGTGATGGACACCATGAGCATCGATCTACGAATTTGGGTTAAAACGACATGTGTCAGCCAAGTCAGCGAGCCTGACCACCCGATCCCGTTAGTTGGGTTCAGCTTGGGCTACTGAAGATTAATTCTAACCCGGATCTTCACGGGTAGTTAATTGTGCGTAACCTCATGCCGATTTCAGCAATATGTCTGCAACATATCAACAAGGGAAAAGCAGAAAATAGACTCATATATTGTAATCATGGAGTGAATAAGGTCCGCTCTCTTGGAGTGATCGAAGTGTGCATCATCTGGCGGATCCATGCTATTCGCTTGGCTGTGTAAAGGACCACGAGCCTTTAAGGCAATATTCTCTGCATGAGTAACTGTTGTTGATGCCGAAAACTATAACTAAAATCTGTTGGAATATAATATTCGTAGCAAACCCTGTCTTACTGATACATAGAATTTTAATGAGTGAGTTTAGGTTTACGCAGCTTTTACCAATATTGCAGCATTATCACGGCGGGGACACCAGAAATGGGCTCCACACATTGTACCCACGTGGGCAATCGAACCCGGGTCCTCGGCGTGACGAGCGAACGCTTTAACCACTAGGCTACCTGGCAGCCCCTAGACTTTTACTGAAGTTACCTGTCCGCCCCCTGCGCTGCAGGTGTACAGGCCGTTGTTGTACAGACACTGTCCGTTGTTACAGCATGACGTCATGGGGTCATATGGGTCACAGGTTTAATACTCCGGCACGCACTAAAACATTGCATTTGTTGATGAATACCTGGATAGTGACACAGGATGGTGTATGCATGGTGTATGCATTTTGAAATAACATACATATATTTTTCATAAGTTTGTGAGTGAGTGGTTTAGCTTTTATGCTCCATTTAGCAATATCACCTGAATATCGATATCGTATAAGTATATGATGTATTTACAACCTGAATGAAATATCAAAATATATACAGTTTCATTATACTTTTGTGAGGGAGATAGTCAGTTGGGTTTTATACCGTCTTTCGCAATATTAATTTATCTGAACATCCATATAGTGTGGTGTGTTAGTTTATTCTATGGTTAAATGCTATATCTCCCACGGCATAAATGAGTTCAGGAAACGGCTGCATGTGGAATCAACGCTTATTTTATCTACACTCGGTCTTTGTTAAATATTTGTTTTCCTAATTACGCACATTCAAAAATATAGTTTACATGCAGGTAGTTTCCTTCACAATTTTAGTTCTTTGATAAAATTAAATTTGATCATAAAGGTACCAAAGATTGTATGATGAAGAGTAATACTATCTATGGTGAAGCGGAACAAATTTACGCTTATGGCGATTAATTCTGAACTTGGTAGTTAGCGATATAGAAAGGCATAGGATTGGTGTTCCATGTTTAGAATCGGAGACCGAAACAATAACACATGTTTTGTTTGACCTCACCTGTTCGTCTCCAGCGACGCACCTGTACTGGCCGTTACTGTACTGGCATTGTCCGTTGTTGCAACAGGGACTGTTTGGGTTGTTTGGTTGACATACTTCATATGCTGGAACACACTGAGAAGAAGGATACTATGAGCATACTCGGACGACACTATTTACATTGTAAGCCTATATCAGCAGTGCCTATGGTATCATTGTGCTAGCCCACAGTAATATCGTGCGGTTTAACATTGATGACATATTTAGACACAGTATACTGACCCCGACTATAGTAGTCCATGCTATGAACCTTTAATGCCGAACCAGTGGTATGTACTATATTTCAACGTCATTAGTTTCATTTACACCATCCCTCCAGCCGCTGACAATTCCACTTAGATTTAGCCATCATTTAAAATACAATACAACAAAAAATCCTGGTAGGTGTAAAAATACCTCGAATGACATTGAATAACAAACGGTTCTTGAATCCCCGTCAAGTGCATTGCAACTAACATTGTCAGTATAATAATCATATCTTATTTATTTTTAAAGTATATGCATCAAATTTGTCAATCAATTCAATTTCCTTTCAAACACCAATAATTAAACGAGAACTTATACCAATAAAAAGATCCTTTATAGAATATGATTTGAAATTTTGATTCCTCGTGGTGGACAAATCAGGACATGCTTGACAGGGATTCTTTCATTACAAGGGATACAAACAAGGAATCCGCACCTTTTGATAGATATCCATACGTGTATACTGTGTAGCTATATAGCTATTGCCAATATCGCATAAATGAATCCAGAAAACGGCTGTGCATGGAATACAAATTTGTGTTATCTCCACTCGGTCCTCCCAAAATATGTATTTAACGTTTAAACCTATTCCAAATTATAGTAGGTACATGCAGGTAGTTTCTCATATATTTCTAAGTCTTTGATGAAATTAAATTTAATCATAAAGTTACTAATTCCTGTTTTCCTTGATGATGATGAAGTGAGTAATTGGGTTTAGCTTTCAGCCGTTTTTAACAATATTCCAGCAATATCACAGCGGGGTCACCAGAAATGGGCTTCACACAATGTATCCATGTGGGAAATCGAACCCAGGTCTTCGGCGTGACGATCGAACGCAATAACCACTAGGCTACCCCATGATAATGAAGAGTGATACCATCATTAGTGAAGCGGAACAAATCTACGCTTGTGACATCTGATGGTGTCATCAAGATTGGTGCTACAGATTTAGTATCAGAGACCAAAACAATAAACACATGTTTTGTTTGATCTCACCTGTTCGTCTCCAGCGACGCACCTGTACTGACCGTTACTGTACTGACATTGTCCGTTGTTGCAACAGGGACTGTTTGGGTTGTTTGGTTGACATACTTCATATGCTGGAACACACTGAGAAGGAAGAGAGTACAAGTCGTCGACGTTCTTCCTACTCAAGTTCCTATTAGCATAATAAGCCTACTAGCGGACCTAGGTGTCACTGCGCTAGCTCGAAGTGATATCATACTGTTTAACATGGATAACATCTGCAGATGCTATAGGCTGACCCCGAGACGACTAGACCTTGTTCTGAACCTTTAATGCCGAATAAGAGGTAAGTACTAAATGGCAAAGTCTTTAAGTTTTATGTGACAAAAATGTTGAAGTCTCGCGGCAAATGATTTATCGGGACACGTATATGTACTATGTATAATCTATATGCACAATGAGAATTATCATGATCATCGATTGTTTATATTATCATCATCATCACCACCACCACCATAACTGTTATGTACCTGTGAGGTGTCTTCTTCACACACAGTTATGAAAGGGTTGCCGGCAGGACTTCTACACACACCGTTACCACAACACACCTGTAGAGGGGTATTTGGTTGGCACTGTTGTGTCAACGGTATGCACTGAAACCATGAAATACCAGTAAGAGACAAGGTAGCACAATATGCGTACTAGAATATCTGTCAATACTGGACCATCACCATCACTATATGGTACAGGACGGTAATGTTGAAGTGTCTGTTTTTGTTTGGAGATTAAATAAACTCACCCAAATTAGCATTAGAACATTGATGTTCTCACAAACCACAATCTGATACCTTGTGATCACAATAATGTGAACTTGGATATCATTTTATTTGTAAAACGCCGCATTCACAATATTCCAGCCATATGGCCTGTAAATCCAGTGAACAACATCATGAGCATCGATCTACGCAATTGGGATACGATTACATGTGTCACCAAATCTGTAAACAGACCTCCATTCCTTTCTAAATATGTCTAAATTGAATCAAAATTAAACTTAAAACAAAACGAACAACCTGTGCTCAGCGATACATGTTAATTGTGTACAACAGATTGAAGGAAAAAACTGCTTGTGTAACAATCCGAAACAAATGCCAAGCAAAGGGTGTGAAGATGTAATCATGATAAACATTTGGATATCAATGTATCTAGGTGTCTAATTTATCAAATTTTACTTCTTTTTTTGTTATTATTGTTTACCTTATTGGATTCTTCACAGGTAGCAAAGATAGCTCCAGGTTTAAGTATACATTCTGTGTTCCCACAACACCGTATTGACTACCGCTGGGTAGGCACTGAAAAAGAAAGGATTTGGGTGAGTAACTGAGATGGGGTTTTTTTCCTTTCTAGCGTTTCAGTTTGAGGTTAGAAGAAAGCCCGATGAAATCACGAGCACGCGCATAATATGTTGGGAACATAAACGAGTGTGAACATGTATTTAAACCCAGATTTGTAGGTTTAAGGCGAACCTTCTTCTCAATGAATTGCGGCCAACCGTGAACCCAGACAGAGTTGTTTAAAATATCTACGGTTATATAGACTGAATAATCCCATCGTGTTTTGTCTTAATTAACGCTAAGTAAGTTTAACTAGGTAATGCAAAAGCTAGCCAGTTTTGATGACCAGTATTGTCGACTAGAAGGAAATAGTTGTTTTATTTTTTTAAATAATTGAAGTGAGTTAATTTTTTGTATTTAAAACAATAGAAAACAAAACGCATTTGTCTGTAAAGATCCTTACTAATAGGTTTTGGTTTGATCGACTACAACAATGCGATAATTCCATACAAGACACCTGGTACAACTATAGAGCGTAAATGACAAAAGTGTCTAATGCTTAACATTGACTCTCAGCTACAGTCCGTTTGAGTCAGAAATGGACCGATGAATTGCAAATTTGATCATTGTACAAAATTGCCACAGAAATATAAATAGTACACATGTTTATCATTTACTAATACCCAGCAGCTTTTTTTATTTTAAAATTTTTCCAGACTCCACCAAAAAAGTTGTTTAAGAAACTATCATCATTGAAAACGCAAAGTTGTTATCTGTCGCGGCGGGGTGAAACCGCAGAAACGGAACAGCCACTATCTCGTCGTGCACGGGATACACATGCCTGATGAACAATGAAGTTGAATGCTGACGTGAAACAGTTGATGATTAAAGTGTACGATTTTTTTCCGTGCTGAAGCCGAAAGGGGCAAACCAGTTTATGCCATTAATAAAAGCGGGCAGCAAAAGCTTTAGGGTACTAACAAATGTTCTGGAACACAAACATTGTGAGGGTGATGCGAAGCAGGTAGGGGTCGTGTCAAAATCACACAAATTAAAACATTTGGACAACTTTCAAAAGAACCTTGTAAGGCAGTCTATCAACAAGCTCTATTCTGAAAACACATACATGTTGCTGAAAATTTTAAAAAAGCATTTGAAGCAAGAACACAACCTCAGAATATCAAAGTACACACTCTGGCGACTCTTACACTCTTTCGGGTATCGTTATAAGAAAATTTCTGGGGAGAATAGGACAGTACTCTGTGAACGCCCTGATATCATTCGCTTGAGAAATAATTTTCTCAGGGTTATAAAGAAGAAGCGCGAGGAAGGGTTCGAGCCTGTGTACTTGGACAAGACCTGGGTCAATGCCTCGCACACTGCCAGCAGTCAGTGGGCACCCGATGGGGGTGATAAGGGGTCACGTAGAAAGCTGCCGCTAGGGAAAGGAGAGAGACTAATCATTCTCCATGCTGATTGCTCCAGCAAAGGCGTCCTCCCAGGCTGCGACTTGGTATTCAGGGCAAAGTCCACAGATAACAGAGACTACCATTCCGAGATGAATGGTGCGGTTTTCCTCGATTGGGTTAAAAAACAAGTTGGTACCAGCTCTACCGGAGAAGTCTTTTATCGTAAATCATTCGACAATGCCCCATACCACAGCGTTCAGGACCCCGAGAGTAAAGCCCCGACATCGAACAGTCGAAAAGGTGATATGATATCATGGCTCGACAAATTTCAGATCGCACGGCCTTCAAAGGCAACGAAGCCGCAGCTATATGAGATCATAAAAACCCACAAAGGTGAACCTTTCTACAAAGTTGACAGTTACATAAAAAGTAAGGGTCACGATATTCTGCGACTTCCACCCTATCACTGTGACCTTAACCCCATTGAAATGATATGGGGTATTGTCAAAGGAGATGTTGCCAGATCAAACACAACTTTTAGATTACGTGACGTAGAGGTTTTGGTTAAGGAATCCCTTAACACAATCACGACTGAAACTTGGCAAAACAGTGTCAACAAGGTAGCTAACGTCATTGAACAAGGTTACAGGTCTCGGGATGGCTTACAACAGGCAACTGTGGCACCACTTGTCATCCCTTTAAGTCGTGACTATGACACTACGACGGACGAGGAACCGACAGGTCTCCCGGAATAGATTTTGAGATGTTCCCCGCCATGACTGGCTGTTCCGTTTCTGCGGTTTCACCCCGCCGCGACGGAAAACAACTTTTGCGTTTTCAACGATGATAGTTTCTTAAACAACTTTTTTGGTGGAGTCTGGAAAATTTTCAAATAAAAGAAAGCTGTTGGGTATTAGTAAATGATAAACATGTGTACTATTTATATTTCTGTGGCTAATTTTGTACAATGATCAAATTTGCAATTCATAGGTCCGTTTCTGACTCAAACGGACTGTATAATGTGAGGGCATACCGAATCTTTCTCTTTCAAAACAAATATAGAACGTCAGTGCAAAGGAATATCCAGTTTTGACTACCTTCAGCAAAACGTTCAATTCTGTTTGGAAATTCAATGATGACACCAAGTGTACGCGAATGATTGAACTATCAATTGTATCCATGACAACCAACATCTCTAAAGAACCAGTATATGCACTTACCCCACCAGCTGATCTGCACACAAATCCGCTTCCCTCATACATGCATTGCCCATTGTTACAGCACTGCTGGTTTGACCCCGGAGTACAAGATTGAGACTCAGGCGTACACTGAATGAAAGAAGCATGGAATATCATCCAAGGAAACATCATAACATCGTAACGTTAAAGTATGGAAATTCATCCTTTCCTGAGATGATAATCTTTACACAATGTGACATCACCGATCTGTGTCAATGCACGTCGACTTATTGGCAACATATGAAATGTACAAATGAGCTAGAGATCGCCAACACGTGAAGGTAGACCACCATATTACGACGTCTATGAGGACTACCTTTGCTACCTTTTTGGACCCTAACTGGATTTACACCATCCCCGCAATCACTGGCGGTAATTGACGAGTTTAGACAAAATTACAAATGAAAAATATACAACATTTAAAAATATGGTGTGATAAAAATACGTCGAATGATTTTGCGGCCTGCTTGGCCCCTAGCTGGATTAACACCATTCCTTCAAATGTTCACGGTTTTGACAAATTTAGCCATGAATTAAATGAACATATACTTTACGATTACAAATGTGCTAAGCAAAATTATACTTTGAATATCTTGGTTCACATACCCTCTCGGGGAACAATCATTTTGTACTATTTCAACCTCTTTGAGTATGCAGCCAACGACAGCTGAGCCTTACATATTCATAATCATAAGGGCAAATCTGTATTTGAAGATACATCGTTGCATACCACTTGTCCATTTCCCTGACATGTGTTTCCGAACCCAGATGGTGATTTCGTACACTGATACCCAGCACAGCATTGGTACGATGAATAACACGCCATGTTGACAGGGGTGCACTGAAAGATTCAATAAAGCGGACAGTGTGCGGATCAGTGGAAAACTCAACAAGTTCGTGATAACAATATATGACTTATGAACAAGAAATCTATGCGCGGTGGGCGAGCTGGCTAAGGCGCCAGGCTACTGATCCAGCGTTGCCGGGATCGAGCCCATGTGTGACCAGGTGTAAAAACTTTGGAGTCAACCTTGTGTGCAGACTCTTGAAACCAGTGTTGTCTCAAGCCTTAGTGTACAGTACACAATCCCGTGCATTTAAAAGAACCCACGAATCCGTTGGTATATGACCAGATGGTGGCCACATGAATACGTGCAAAGACCTAGTTGCGGTTACAGCAACGTGCAGTAAACTTGGACAAAGTACTGTGACTATGTATCCCAGTCCACCCAGCTGTGAATGGGTACCTCGTTAGGATGAGAAAGTCACAATAACTCGGTGCGTCTAGTGGCAGCAAGAGTTGTAAATTCCCAAGGGAGTTGAGATTGATAATAAGATGTGCCGTTGAGATTGACACACAATGATCGAGGGAAAAAATACCAGCGCCTTGAGCATGCACTAGTTGCGTGAATATGAGCGCTATATAAATATTCAATAATAAATATATTTTATAATAAACAAATCTGGATGCAAGCGGAAAAGTGCCAATATGACTGTCGTTGTATAGGCGTTTTTCTTATGTGTTCAAGCCTTTCTAATTCATACATTCAAAATATTTTCTAGAATTACTTTTTGTTTTTTTCTTTTAAACATGTAATCCTTAAAATGTAATAGTTATAGGTAATTTTACAATATATTTCTTACGGAAAATTAATGCAAGTGTGTAATCAATTCTGTTCACATTTAGGCAAACCCTCTTAGTCATTTTAAAATCATTTTAGTAGTTTTGAGAAGAGCAATAAGATATAGTGTAGCTTTGGTGAAAATGGATGAGTGACTGTAGGTGTACGCTGCTTTTTATAATATTCTAGAATTTAAGTGGGTTTGTGGTGCGTGTGTATGCGTATGTGTGTGTGTGCGTATGCGTGCGTTGGGGGAATCAGGGGTGTGCTTTACACACTGTATCCATGTGAAAAATTGAAGCCCTCATCATGAGGCAGGGAAGCTTTTAACAACTGAACTGACCCAAACCACCACCACCCCTACCCCCACTTTGGTGAAATCCATAGGCAAGGATAAAGTGTTCAGAGATTCTGGATTAAGGACCAGTGGCTACAACTCACAGATTGTGTGTCGACGATGTCGTTAGCGCCCATCACGTCACCTTCAGGAACTCCTGCACCAATCAAGTCACCATCAGGAGTTCCTGGATTACTAGGGGCGGTGGGGTAGCCTAATGGTTAAAGCGTTAGCTCGTCACGCCGAAGACCCGGGTTCGAATCCCCACATGGGCACAATGTGTGAAGCCCATTTCTGGTGTCCCCCGCCGTGATGTTGCTTGAATATTGCTAAAAGCGGCGCAAAACCAAAATCAGTCAGTCCTTGATTACTAAGGACGGTGTCCTCGGCGGCTGCCAGACCGCATACAAGCAGCAAAATACTCCAAAGGCCTGACATCTTGTCCTGGAAATATATTTTGATAGATAACATGGGAGATTGGGACTTTTTATTGACGTCTTTATCAGGAAAATTGTCAGTAAATATTCGAGTCTGGAGCAACTAACTGTCCAGACCTCGATCAAGCAGTTTAGTTGACTACATCGACATGCCTGAGATCCTGGGGACATTATTTTCACTCGGAATCCTATCAGGTTCATCCATATGAATGTCCTTATATCTCATCTCAACGATGTATTTTACCTTGAAGCAAATTCATAAGATTTACGATTGGTGATTTTGAGTAAAATTTGGAATAGCTGACACCTACGAAATTGAGACAGAAAATTACTAGGTTGGATTTTCTAAATGATGGATGAAAAATATTCAAGATTTGAGTTTTTTTAAGGTAATAACAATATGATGTTGAGAGTAACATGAGCGAAGACGTTGTGTAGCTCTCGATATTAATAACGATTCCAGATGTTTGATAGATTTAAATTTGAGCCTGGCAATGATACTGAAAAATGATACATGAAAAATGTAACCATTGAAATAGTAATCCAAATTACAAGAGTTTTGCTCCATTAATATATTGGCACAGCAACACATACTAACATTTACCTGCTCGGGTCAGAGTTGCAATGGCTGAAGAACGGGAAATGACCCCGGGTTTTTAAACTCAAAACTGACTAGCGAGATAAGCACCATGTAGGAGTTGAAGTCAGATAATGTTGTCAAGATGTCAAAGGCTCTCTTTGACTGACTGTACCAGGTGCCATTTATTTTGACATTATCCGTTCAGTCTCTGCCGTCATTGTCAACTGGCCGCCGATGGACATAAAGGAATTACATGTGTATTTCACAGTTTTGTTGACCATTACAGTTCTCAAAAATTCTCAAATATCTCTCAAATAACAAAAGGTGATATAACTTGTAACATCAGCTACGCCATATACCGTTTAGATTTACATACGCTAATTGTGTAAAATTAAGAAAGAATGAAGAGGAATATATTTTTTAGAGTTTATAGAGTTTATGCAAAAGCAAGCATACATGAAAGTCAATGCAAAACAGAATTTGTCAATCCATAAAATTTGTTCCTCTTCATCATACCAGATTCCAAATGCCACTTAAAGAAGTTCTGAAAGAATGATCGCAAAATGAATTAAAAGAGATATCGATCAACAATGTCAAATTCGATATACCATTAGCAAGGGATATCAGTTAACAGACTACGCATGTGTCATTTTCCTGAGGAGAACGAGTGTCGGTGTTTTAGGAGTTGTGAACGTGGTTTTAAATTCCAGATTCGCAAAGATAACATTTAAAGGCTTGCGCTCTTCAGTGTCATGAGCGGAATTTACTTCCTCATTTTGAAATAACTGAAATACCGACCACGCCGTCGACAAACCAAACTCACTTTTCATGTGATAAGCAGAACAGTAAGAATGCCATCTACGAAATATAAGCTCTAAACTTTAGAGCAAGAATTCATTCCTATACACATGTCAATGTTAACTGCAGTTATATCTTTACGTTGTTTACTCAAGCAAACATAGCTCGATTCCAATGATTATTTATTAACATAGTAAGAGATGTGGGCGTATTTAACCAGATATTACAGATAAGAGAATTAAGAAATATGAACCAATTCTTATTAAGAGCATTATTTTAACAGTTCTGGACCTTGTTTGAGAGGCATTTATAAGTTGGATAAATAAGGAAGGATGGCAATATATGGATGAAAACAACTTCTTTACCGTTATCAAACTCTTTTGTTCAATTTTAATCACGAGAGTGAGAGCGGTGTTTCGGTCTAGATTCTAACACCGTTATCAAACTCTTTGTTCAATTTTAATCACGGAATGTGACTTGTAGAATATCCTGTACAATATATCAAGAGTTTTGTTTTCGTTCGTATTCTCCTTTAAGTAACCAAATGGGATTACTAAATGTATTGCCTTTTACTCAAGGGGGTAGTGTTTGGGGGTTCAGCGGGGATGAGTCGGGTGTGTGGGGTAAGGAAGTACATGTAAGGCACACTTAACACTGTTCAAGGGCATTTTGTGTCGGTATTGTTTTAAAAGAATAAGGTAGTTTTCCTTTTTTGGTGCATTTGAAACACTTATTCTAATGTTTTGTAAATGACATACGGCTTATGCCCGAGGCTACGGGTAATTTAAGCTTCAGTACAAGCTGTCGCTGGTGATAGTCACTGACCGTGATCAGTATCCACAGCGTCAATCGCTGATGTAATCATGCCATTAGGGTCTAGGGGAGTCAGGTGAGGGCGATGTTACTCAATTTACCAATTACAAATTGCCATGAATTATCATGGACGGGTAGTTTCTGCAGATATAAATCTTTATATTCACGGTATATATAGAGAATGGAATTCGTGTCGAGTGCACATTTTCATTGAGGATACAAGGTAAGAGTCGGATTCACTCATAGTGTATGTGTTTACCTCAAAGATTGTCCTTAGAAATAAGTGAGTTCTTTCTCTTTTTTTCTAAATGAGCATGATAACATTTATAGGTGCAGTGTGGCTGTGTACTTGGTTTTCAGGCCAGTTTGCCAGTTGGTCGCAATAGACTATCGCAATAGTTTTTTGTTTTAGTTTATTAAACCCATCTGTTGAAGTTACATTTTCCATCCTTACTGAACAATCATAAGTTAAGTGTGCATCAGATTTTATGGCTGATGTTGTAAATGTCTTAGCAACACACACACACACACACACACACACACACACACACACACATATGCATGCATGCATGCATACATACATACATATATATACTGAACAGAAAAGAAACGCAAGTTTCGAAAAAATGAAATCTCATAAAAGTAAGCGTTCACGGTTATGTTTTCTCTTTAAAAACTTGACGAAAAGCCAGTGTTGCGTTTCTTTTGCTGTACGGCATACATATATAATTTCATAATGTACTCAATTTTCAGGAATCAGTGTAGAGGATTTTTAAACAGTAAATGGAAAGAAGACCAGAAGGGCATGAAAGCTTGCAAAGTTACAATTTGAATATGCAATAAACTTTGAGGTTTCGTAATATCATCCCCAGTGAGATGTTCTAGCTTTGGTTGTCCATAGCTCGTATTTTACTGGTATTCAACGCAATATTGATCTTTGTCTTGAAAAGAATATTTCAATATTTGAAAAGGTTAGTTTTTAGACTCAACTTACTGTCCTTTGTGGCACATATTTCTTATATTCAACCCATCAATCCCCAGGCTTTTAACTATCTAATTATTTTCAAATATAGGTCGGTCGTTTGTTTAAAAATGAACATAATTGAATGTTGTTTTCAACAACTATGTCTGTGCACTCTAATAGGGTGCATTGGGGCGAAGGTCCCGAAGGCTTTATCGGGTATATTTTTCCTCAAAGTTACAACTTCCTTGTAGATCCATATCAATTCTCTCTCTTGAGATATATACATTATCATAAATTAAATTTTAGATAGTTCGTGGTAGATTTTACTAATTTATTTAAGGATTAAAAATCAACCTGTCAGGTGGTCAATAGTTCACTCATCATCATCATCATCATCACCACTATCCTCGCAAAACTCTGTACCATTATCAGTTGGAGTAATGAATACAGGAACATCAGCAAAATCGTCAACATATGTACACTAAAAATTCTGCAAAGATTATACATCAATCATGGTGTTTCAAATTATCATCGTGTTCAAGTTGCTTATTTTAAAGCATCAGTAACATTCCGTTGTCTGAAAATAATCATTTAGGACGAAATTATAACATTTTTGCATTTTACATGTAGGACGTCTTATCACTAAAAATAAAGTTCCTTTCAAGTTTTACTTGATATCTGTAAATGAAAACCCGGGGACCTTCAGTGCTATTCACCTTGTTGGGGTGCGCTTAAGAATCATGTCTACAGTCATACATTTTAATCATTCCTGAACAAATAAGGTACTGTCCAATTAAATTACACAGAAAATAATATTTATATGCAAAACTTAGACATTAAATGTTGATAGTTTTCAAAATTTAACACTGACTTTGCTGAACGTGTCAAACCCGCCGCCATTTTGTTTTTAAGACATGTCTAAATCTCCTGACGCCAACTCAGGTGGAATAACTCCCAAACAAGAACAATATCTTTGCATACTACTATCTCTCTAGCAGTTCAGCCGTATATGTAAAAATATTCATAAGTATTCTTTTCAGGATAACTCGGAACATCTGCACCTCACCGGGGGTTAATGGGTAAATAACGCTTCTCGTCACATATGGCTGAGGCTGAAATATTAACGATTTGACGTTAAAAATGAACTTACTCTTTAACTCTCAAATGGAATATATATTTCAGGCTAAGAACAAGTCAACGACCATGAATACCGCAGGGACCGGTGTCTTCCTCCTTCTATTGGCTGTTGCCATCGCTCAACAGGAACCATATTTAGTTGGTGTTGTGAGTATACTTGACACTTTCATTTGGATGATATACAGTTTTCGTAAAAGGGCAAAGACTGTTGGACATACGTTCAATGTCACTGATAAATTTGTTGATGCATCTTTGCTGTGAGACGGTACAGACAAGAGTGCCAACTGAGCGAAGTTCCACATGAAATCGACTGAGGTTTTCTTTGTTTTTTACGTGAAAAGTACCAGTCACGGTTCGACCCAGTAATTTCCCTTTTTTTCAAGATTTTTCAAGACATGGGCAACATTAAAGTAGAAAACGTATGAAAACTGCCTAACTTAGAGAAAAGTAGAAATCTGAGTTAGAATGGGTGTTCAGTAACCCATGCTTGCCGTGAGAGGATGGGATCGGATGATTAGGCTCGCTGACTTGGTTGACACATGTCATCGTATTCAATCGTATCGATACTCATGCTGTTGATCACTGGATTGTCTTGTTTGACTTGATTATTGACAGACAGCCGCCATATATAGCTGGAATATTGCTGAGTGTGGCGTTAAACAACAAACTAGCCCCTAGTTCCAGCTCCTCTCTCATATTACGAAGACGTGCCATAAAACTACTCGACTACTTCAAAGTGGCGTTCAGTCAAACTCGACCCGTGATGATCCGGGTTAAAATTTTACTTCAGTAGCCCGTGCTTGTCGTAAGAGCCGACTAACGGGATCGGGTGGTCAGGCTCGCTGACTTAGCTGACACGTATAATCGTATCACAATTGTGTAGATCGATGCTCATGCTCTTGATCACTGGATTGTCTGGTCGATTGTGTACGTACCGACGCTATATAGCTGGAATATTGCTAAGTGTGGCGTAAAACTAAACTCACCCACTCCACCCATTAAACAGTGCGAAACTGCAGGGTGTAACTGCTGTTGTACTTAATGTATTCACGTGATGGTAGTCCCTTGCTTGAATGCTTATTGATAAAACTTTGGATTAATTAAGAGATAAATATACCGTGGTTGCAATGTAGAGCTTAGATACCAAATAGATGGAACGATGGTCTATTTGGAAATCCCATGAGTAGATATCATATAGCAAGTATGCTTGTTATTCAGTGCAAGAATATGTGGCAGAGATGTGAGATGGGGAACTCCAATGGTTGTTGTGCTGGCCTCTCGTGTCAGAAAAGTAATGGAGTGGCGCGATGCAAGAGAAACTGGGGCAACGGTGGGGTGAGTACACAACTAAACTTTATACAGAAGGAAAAATCGGCATCACGCTTCAGTATTCACGTACAAATTGAAGTGTTTGCATGTTGAGTCCCATCCGGGATTCGAACATATACTGATCGCCAAAACACAAAGTCCGGTTTCGAGCCCACTCAGCTTCCATCAGTGGTCCGAGTCCCTCTGAGTCTACTCTTGTTAATCGCCGTGGGCTAGCATCAGAAATCAGGCATGTGTATTATAATACAATTCACTGCCAGTTTGGGGAAAGTAGAACAAGGGTACATCGGGTATTTCCTTAATCAAGTGCGGGGTACTTACTACCTTTGTGTTTATAAATCTGTAGCACAACCTTCACGTTCTCTATGAGGATGGAACATGTTGTAGTGAAATGTGATTAAACTATTAACTATTAACTATTAACATTAAGGCACAAACAATAACGCGTATACATGTATACATGTCTGTGTGTGTGCCTGTACTAACCTGGATGTATAAGGGTATTTATTGTGCTAATGACGAGAGTGAGGCGGGGTAATAACAAGTAGCACCTTCATTCTAAATGTCGTTAACTTTACAATCTTCGTGCAGACGTTCTATCCAAAAGACCACCAAGGTGTCAATAAGCATTTATCTGAATACACTTGAGATTCATGGACATGTTTTTAGTGATGATATTAGTAGCTGGGTTGAAACTAAGAGAGTGTTGCATTGCCTGTGGAAATGTTTATCAAAGGATTTACATTGGCTCATAACACGGGGGTAAAGTAATTGCATCAACGCCAATGAGTAGCAAATTGTTTGTACGTTTGTTTGTTGTATAAGAAATTGTAGAAGAATTATCAAGGTGTTATACGGCAGTGTAATTCAATGTTAAACAAATGTTTTTTGTTAGAATCAGTAGAAGATCAGGATATTGTGTTTTAAGAACTATTAGTTTTCTGGAATGTATCACTATCTAATGTTAATAGAGGTTGAAGGTATTTCCGGAATCCGCGTGAGGCTAATCAAAGCTATTGACACTAGGTAGATCGGGAAGCGTATGACTCTTCCATATGGCATTGCATCAAAACCAGTCATTATGTAAATATATTCTTATCATTCTGTATCTTCCACCGTGGCCGATGTTGGAGTGAGTGAGGGAGTTTAGCTTTACGCCACTTTTAGCAATATTCAAGCAATGTCACAACGGGGGTCACCAGAAGTGGGTTTCACACATTGTACCCATGTGAGGAATTGAACTCGGGTCTTCAGCGTGACGATCGAACGCTTTAACCTTAAGGCTACCCTTCCGCACCCTGAATTTTTAAAACTTGACCACTGTTGATACTAGGTGACTATCATTATTACTGACTTGATAATGTTGACTTCTATTATGTTTTATACCGCTTTGAATTGTGTGTAGCCGCTCTCCTGTACACTGCCACTGCAAAAAACTTTGATTGATATCAAGCTTTAGTTGATTTTAGTTATTAATGATAAAATTTCAATATTTTATCGCATTCTATATTAGTTGCTCGTTTCACTAATAGTTACAAAAATATAGTTTCTTTGTTTGAATTGCAGTGTCGCAGCCGTAATGAGGAATGCCAGATCGTCGGGCAGGGCTCCATGAAATGTTGTAGTTCCCTACAATGTCAACGAGGACCTCTGAACAAAAAGATGGTTTGTCAATAACTCCACAGACCACTTCCATACAGGGCAGAGGCGGTGGGGTAGCCTTGTGGTCAAAGCGTTTACTAGTCACACCGAAGACCCGTGTTTGCATTGATTCCCTGCATGAACACATTGTGTGAAGCCCATTTCTGGTATCTCAAGACGTGATATTGCTGGAGTATTGGTAAAAGCAGAGTAAAACAGTACTCACTCACATTATACGAGCAATCACTGACATTTTATGTAGCAATTAACGTTTTATGGCAAATAAAAAAGTGTTTTATTAAACATCCGCTGTTTTTATTGAAATTGCAAATTACAAATGTAGCGTATTGTATGCATGTATGTGTGTGTGTATGTATGTATGTATGTATGTATGTATGTATGTATGTATGTATGTATGTATGTATGTATGTATGTATGTATGTATGTATGTATGTATGTATGTATGTATGTATGTGTGTGTGTGAGTGTGTGTATATGTATGTATGTATGTGTGTGTATGTATGTATGTATGTATGTGTGTGTTTTGTACGTGCGTTCATATAGGTTTATCCATATTCACTAGATATAAGGATAAATTGCATATACATTAGTTGCAAATTCGTAAGTTCCATATTTCGATTCTCCTTGCTAAATTTGCTAATTTGTGTGAGCTCTTCTTGAAAGAAGCAAGAACACACTTGGCACGTGAACTAATACCTTCATCACGGTAAAGTGCAAGTCACATCTGCTTTCAAATTTGACAAATTGCCCTTTATCTTCAAACTAAAACAATCATGCTTTAAAGGTTGAATTTGTCAGTTGAGTAAAAAATTGACCTGTTTAATAAAGAATAACCCGTAAAGAATACAATGGAATGCTTCGGCTTTCCCAATTATCAGAAGTAATATATATAATTGATCTTGACTTCTTCAATCAAACGCAGAATTAGGGAAACAAATGTTCAATTTTTAGTTGTCCAGCCTTGATGTCAAATAACGTTAGCTGCCCACCAAACTGGGCTGGACTGGACTGGTGGCAATTGAAGAACTGCGTTGCCAGCGAGGGGAAATCAATGAGATCTTCCAAATTGAATGGTTGGAGCTCACTATAACCTTTCACCTTGCAAACATTCTTTAAATTATAAACTTACAATAGTCATGTAACCCTCCCCACACACGAGTCCCAAAGAGGGACATTTCAGACGAAATCGCAAAAGGCGGACTCTTAAATACTTCAAGCAACAACTATTCTCCGCTTGCCTTTGCAAGGGCGAGTTTTTAGTTCGTGGGTTTATTATCTTTTGAAACCACATTACTGACGCTGAATGCGTCGTTTCGTGACTGACGATCTTACATTTTGTAGAGTACTATGAAGTCTCGAAATAAGAAGCAGTCCAAAATTGTGTGGTCAGTGGCATACACCCATCTGAAATAAATAGTATTGCTTTTGCATACTTTTGGGCATTTAAAACTTATCGTCAACTTGACTGGTGATCCATCACAGTGCTGGGTAGTCCACTAAATGTGATTTTTGATAGGTCTTACCAACTGCCGCAAGAACACTTTGGTTAGAAAGATTCTGTTCATGGACATCAGACGCCAAGAGAATCTTTGGAGCCTACCTTTCCATTGCCAAACTAGAAGTTGACAAGAAAAACGGCACTTGTATCAATCAATCGGTAAAATAATTGTGCCAATACTTCTGGGGAATCATTGTGTCCACCGCCAGATAGTGTACCCGTCTTATTCGGACGTCGTTTCCCTGCAAGTAACCTTGTCTGTATAACGTGAGAATATTATTTGGTGGCAGGAACGGCGCACAGCAGTTGGACCTGATACAACGATCTCTGTGATGCTTCCAAGATTTGGGTACATGATACAAATCTTCCCTGACACATGTTCCCGTCAAAAGTATGACTATTGCACCTTCGTTACAAGAAGGTCGTGCACATTGCCTACAAAAAAACCCAGTCGGTTTGAGTCAGAAACGGACCGATGAATTGCAAATTTTATCATTGTACAAAATTGCCACAGAAATATAAATACTACACATGTTTATCATTTACTAATACCCAACAGCTTTCTTATATTTGAAAATTTTGACAGTTATTCTACATGTGGTACGTATAGTTTGAATATCCTGTTATGAAGCCCCTGCCCCCATGCTTACGCTATAATTTAACCCAGTTTTCCTACACATTTAAACTTTATTTTAAGAGGCTTAATACATGTATATTGAAGAGTGGATTCAGTAGCGAAATGGGATACCTTTTTTCGAAATGTCAGATTTTCAACATTACTGCAAAGAAGCTTGTATTTTTTATATAAATAATATCCCACGCATCTTTGGACGTCTAGTGAAATGATCTATTTCTAAACTCTTCAACACGTGGTAAGACATGACGGCGAAAACGAATTATATGTGTGATTTATGCTATAAATCTGTTCGTCCTTGAAGACGTTTTACATTATCAACAGTGAAACGCCAAATGTATGGCTCTCGTCCTGACATTTAGTTAATTTTACATGAGGACTGCACAGACAAAGTACAAAAGAGCTGACATTAGCGTCTTTGGGAATATTTTTCTTGTGGTAAAGGTGTTTCTGTTGTAGTTCGTCTCCACACTTAGCTGAGGAAAAGCAAAGACAAACATCCATAATGCTAGGCATATTGCTTTTGGTTGTGTCTGCATCGGCATACAGTTCCTCAATGAGGAGGTATAACTTGGAGCATTCAATCAGGGTCATTTCGATTGAAAGAGCCAATCAGACCGCTTGGTCTGTAGATGATGGTAGACCGGGCGTATTGAGGTGCATTATCCGGTGTCTCGGTGAGAAGACGTGTGTGATGGTGCTGAAAGACGCAAGGTCTCACAAGTGTTCAGGGCTAACAGCACCACCTCCGTCGCCCGATGGATCAGCAAATACTACAGCCAAAATTTATACTGTTCGTCGACAAGAGATGAAGCAAGGTAGGGTTTCGATATTTATATTGATTTTTATATGAATTACATTACGATTCTATCAAACAATATTTGAGTAGTAGTGGTATGATTAAGGCTGATATTGGCATGCAGTGCCAAGAGCACTTATATATAGAAACAGATTTGTGTTACGGGGTACATGATGTATGACAACAGTTAACTATTTCAGAGAAAGTTTTAGTAAACGTATTCAAAGCTTATACATATACAAAATAGATAAAAGGCTTCGTAAACTTTGCAGTTGTAAGTACCAGAATCATATACATGAGCTTTACAAGGGCTGGCAAGGGGATGGTTATCAAAATGTGGCACGATGGCGGTATCCAGAATTTCCTGTTGATAGCGTTGACCATTGAGTGTACCGTGTACTGTAGTCAGATCCATCTTGCCTTCTTACTAAACACAACCATACACTACCACTGAACCACCACTCAAGGGTTCAGCTGCATGGACCATCTGGTGATCGTTAGATCTCCATAGATGGGAACGTCTAACCATATCAAGAACTATCATCTGTTAAATCAGTTCAGATAACGGTAGTGCACGTACTGCAATTATGAAAATATATACCTCAGTGTTGTATGCGACTCCACGTGTTTGCATGAACTTTAAGATCTGAAGCCACATGGATGGATTTCTGAACCCTATATCCTCTATTACCAAATCACAAGAATGCCTTTTCATAAGTGTGTGGACTCCTATTCTCTTGTTTACAAAACGCTACTAGTCCTAGATTCTCAGTAGCAAGACATGAGGTATATAAATCGATCAGTTACAACAAACTTACCTAGCGACAAATGGACAACCAATTTACCCTGTTACAAGCACGTGCTTCAGGACGAGCAGTTACAACATGGATGTAACGGGACACGTATCCTCCTTTGTTTTACAAAACCAGTCCGACTTCTAGAACCTTAGTATACATTTCTCAGATCCTAACTAGGTATTTGAGAGGATGTACATTTCATTCATTTTCATGGAAAGACACATTTTCCTTACAAATGTAACCTGATCGTAAAGCAGGTACTTCATGGTCTAGTGGCATGGTCGCGACTTGCTTTTCTCATCGCTGCCCAATGGGGAGAACAATAGGAAGTAAATAGGGGGTAAAAACAATATCCCGCCGGGTACTTCGGAAATATCACAGCAAAAATAACTTAGTTTCCGTTCTTGCGGAAACCTAATGGATACTAGGTAATGTAGGTTTCCGCTAGGTTTCAGTATCCGGAAACAGTCAATGGGAGTCTCCGCATAGTTTACAAAACTGAAACTATGTTTCTAACTGTTTCCTAGTACGGATTTTAGGAAGAACTTTAATTTATTTCGGCTACATTGATTAATATAGTAGTCATTTCTACCTGTATAACATTTGCTCTGAATATATGTTTTTTGTCCAATAGGTTTTCAGGATTCCTTTAAATCGTGCAAGAGTGGCGCCAGATGTGACAACGATGCACTGTGCTACAAAGGCAAATGCCTCTGCCCACCAAACCAACATTATTCTCCATCAGCTGGGGGATGCCGAAAATGTACGTTACCAGTTTGTCAATATGAGTGGAAGGGTGTCGTTAGACTGTGCAGAATGCATCTCGTGGTTGTGAAAGATTCCCTTTTCGATGAGTGAGTGAGTACGATGTAACAATACCCGTAAAGATTCGGGTTAGAACTGGTCTGCCGCAGCCCTTGTTTGCCATAAGAGGGGACTAACAGGATCGGGTGGTCAGGCTCGCTGACCTTGGCACATGTCATTGTGTTCCAATTGATTACATTGAAGGTCATGCTGTTGATCACTGGATTGTCTGGTTCAGGCTCGATAATGTGTTACAGACCGCCGCTATATGGCTGGAATATTGCTGAGTGCGGCGTTTAACAACAAACAAACATAAAAAACGACGTAACGGCCATTGAAGTATTACTTTCATGTATGTCAGTAACTTGATATCGTCTATTTTCGGAAAGTCTACGTTTAAGGTATTTGACGACACGTGGAGAGGTGAAACAGGGATTCGCCACTCGTACGTGCATGCTCCTCTCTCTATGTGTGTGCACGTGTGTTGTAGTGGTGGTCCGATTAATTGAAATAATCGAAGATTGGTCGCAGTGACTAAACGACCAAGCAATCGAACACGTTTTCTCATAATCGAACACGACCAATCTTGGAACACTTGTTTGCATTAACAATATGTTTCACAAGGCTGGTTTTGTCTGTGTCATTAAATGTACATTTCATAAGCACTACATGTACAAGCTCGTTCCAAGTCATGATTGAATTTATCTTAAAGAATCCACGAAATATGTGTTCCTGACATACTAATCATCATTTAAATATGCAAAATTTGCAAATGGACTTTATGCAATTTGCAAAAAACAACAAATTACTACATGTTTTTTCTTTATTTTTTTGTGCATTAACAACAATAACAGGAACATTTGATAAAATGACGCTAACCAATTATTTTCGATGATTGATCGGTTGTAATGGACCAATCATCAATTATTAGATTTTAACCAATTCTCAACACTAGTGTGTTGTACTGGGAGGGATCAATATTTTGTGTGATCAAGGGAATCACATTTTAGTACAAGCCCAATGAGCTACCGTGTCGCAGTTTATCACCATAAATTGCATTGATGAAATTCCAGATTTTCCATCCTCTTTGGTAACTTTGTGGGAGAAGTTATAGTTGTTCAACGATGTAAACGAATAGACGCAGCAACGATGGTTTCGGGGATCCTGGCACTGTCATGTCCGGCTAAACTCGTCACTCTGTCACAACCTCTGTCCAAAATACTGTCCAGAAACTGCATACATTGCCATCCTTTCCTGAATCGACCCGAGAAGATCCGGGTTAGAATTGATCTTAAGTAGCCCATGCTTGTCGTAAAAGGCGACTAACGTGGTCGGGTCGTCAGGCTCACTGACTTGGCTGACACATGTCATCGTATCCCAATTGCATAAATCGGTACAGGTACTCATGCTGTTGATCACTGGATTGTCTGGTCCAGACTCGACTATGTACAAACCGCCACCATATAGCTGTAATATTGCTGAGTGCGGCGTAAAACCTAACTCACTCACTCACTTTTCTGAATCTTGTCAAATCTGGCTCAAATCATGGAGTTATAAAATTGTAAGGTAAGATAATCATGATCAGGGACCCTACCTACAAAGAGCTCGTAGCACTACGCCAGTCGTAAGCCAGTGATTTAATATAATCTTACACTAGGTCGTAACGCTACGAACGCTTTGTGGATTGGGACCCAGATTACCATCATTGCTACCTTATGGCCTAGCCCCAAGCAGGGTTGCAACCATTTCCATATTTTAACGTTTTATTTGTCACGGCCGGTGATCAAGCAAACAACTCTTGCCATGCTATTTAATTTAACTCCAGGTAACCCCAGTGGACGTACAGTCAGTCGCTATCCTGGTCTTGGAATAATAAAATACAACATCAAGTGGGTACTAATGATCTTTGATATCGATGCCTGTATTAAACAGTGTCTTGAAGAAACCCAATTTCTGTGTAAATCTGCAGAATACGAAAACAAGGGACTTCCTCCACACAAGTGTAGTTTGTCAAACGTGACTTATAACGAAGTCCCAAACGATTCACTGGAAGGGAACTTTGTTGAATGGACATTCTTGGCACGTAATTGTGAATAGAAATGGGACAGGGAAATTCTTTGCAAATATTCCCAATACAATGTCATGTGTCTAATCACATTTGTGAGGCGGACATGACGTAACTCTGGAACAATTTGACTGTTTGATTACGACATATGTCCACTTCAAAACACATCGCACATAATTCAGACGGAGTTGTCTTTATGAACTGTATAAGATAGTTGTGATATGTTTTGTCAAACTGCGGTTTGAGATGTTCATATTCTGATGTCAAGACGTTTCGGAGTTTGTGGTATCCTGCTCGACAAGTTGAGCGCACATTTTTAAACTGCGAATTTGAGATGTTCGTATTCTGACATCAAGATTTGTTCCGGAGTTTGTGTTATCCTGCTCGACAGGTTGAATGCCACGTTTTTCAAACTTCGGATTGAACTGTTAATTTTTATGTCTAATGTGTCAAAGAAAAGGAACTGCTTGATAGACCTTTCAAAGTATGCTGATTCAAAACGGAACGCGAAATATGTATGTGTCTATGTAGAATAAAGCTGTGAAATCTTCCGCTGTTTTCCACATGCATGTGTACGGATTGTGTTTTCCACTATTGAAATATGTAACATCCTATTTGTGTTGTTGTGTGGTCCTGTGTATAGAGGTCCGGTCACAAATAAGTTGAAGTTAAGCAACGTTGGTAACGGAGAGTTCTTAGATGGGCGACCCTGTTTGGTAGTGTGACTCCTTAGAGTTTCTAGGACTTCAGTCCTGTCCCACAGGTATGGGTACCCGGTGGGTCTTATGACTGTTAACCCTCCAGCGGCAGTCTGGGTTAACCGGGGTAATAATGCGTTTGCTCCTTGGATGCGTTTGCACAAAACTACAACCACGACATGATTAACGGGATTCAAACGTAGTAATTGTCTTAATGACGATTGCTGTCAATAAATATCAAAATGAACTGCTAAAATGCGTTTCTTTTATTTTGAAGAGTGTACTACAAATTACAACTTTAATTTTTATTTTCCGGTACAAACCGTACAACGGAACTGTAGGACACTTGCAGAATCAGCAGATCTGTGGCTGTGACTGTGTTGTTTAACGATATAGTTGTGTAAGTAGTATAGAGAGAGTGCGTATGATTTGTCGCCGTATGTGGCAATATTCCAGCAATATCAGAGCGCTGAACGCAAGAATTGTACATGTGCTTCACATTGTGCACCTATATTGGGAATCGAACCCGCGTCTTCGGCGTGACGATCTAACGCTTTAAATACTAAAGCCTCTGGCAAATATTAAAGAAGCATATATACTGTATTGTTGTCTATAACAACTTTAGTTATTCCGAAATAGATAATAGGCGTGAAAATCCGGGCTAGAATTGATCTTCAGTAACCCATGTTTGTCGTAAGTTGCGACTAACGGGATCAGGTGGTCAGGCTCGGTGATTTGGTTGACACATGCCATCGTATCCCAATTGCGTAGGTCGATGCCCATGCTGTTGATCTCTGGACTGTCTGGTCCAGACTTGATTATTTCCACACCGCCGATATAGCTGGAATATTGCTGAGTGCGGCGTAAAACTAAACTCACTGAAATAGATGAAGATGTCGTGCCTACCATGTTGCCAGTAGGGACTTAAGAATCTGTACAGAAGCATGTGTACACAAATAGGCAATAAGAAATGTAGATCAAGTCAAATGCCTTTCAGAGTTGTTTAATTCAACGCGTGATGTTGTAAGTAGAATTCACATTGTCGAGAAGAAGATGGAGATTCATTAATTAAACCCTTTCTGTCTCAGCTGTCGTCCTACGTGTGGCCAACATACATTATAATGTGTGAAATTTGGGAAAACGGCAGACAATGTGTTCAGCGCAGCAAAACGACAACCCACAAGACAGAAGATTTCACATTTCGAAATGTCAACTCACATTGACATTTCACAAGTTTTTAGGTACAATCGAGCAGACATTTTCCACAAACATCAAAGGGCGTCATACGGCCTATGCCCTGTTTTTGTAGGCCTCTGTATTGGTAAAACTGTGGAGGATATTTACTTATTTCCTTAATCAGGCTGAATTTGTCTCTCGGGTGAAATTTCCCTCTTTTTATAAACTTGGAATATTCAAAATGGACTTTCAGCCAATGATACTTAGTCTCTTTGTATTTTGGCAATTCCAAATGACCAATGAATAGAGCTGTAGCAAATTAGGAGGCACGTGACCATGTGGGTAATCCGAAATGATTGTCCCGCTTTAATGTGGAAATCGAGTTTTATATAAATCTCTAATTTTTATACACAAGCCTGTGTTTTTACTGATAAAAAACGTTAGTAAACTGATATAATTTCAATTCAAAACAATTACGTAATAGAGCACACATGTACTAGTTTAGTGCATAATTTCAAATTGCAGAATCAGAAAATCCATTCCATTTTGGTAGCTTTTCCTGGAATTTAGATTCTCGCGAAGGACTGGTTTCCTACAATCGGTTCGAGAGGCCCCAAACCATCTCGCATTTTTCTCACTAAATTTCTTAATTTACTCAAGTGCATCCGACGCTGCCGTTTTAAAGGCATTTTTGTTTGACGCATCAGCGACAAAAATAAAGTGATTTCTTACGTCTATTTTGACGAGCACAATATGTCTGTATTTTTTCAGCACTATCCTTTGTGCTTGTGACTGATACTACCGTAACCTTTACGCAGACAGCTCGCTTCATCAATACTTGATTGTTATTCATAAACACACGCTCACGAAAGAGTCAACGTTGTACTGTCGGCTCTGATTTTGGCAATGATTTCATATGAACATGGAAAGGTTTTGTCGTTTTTCTTTATCGGATATTGAGATGACATTATACATGTAGTGATATTTAGTTAAGAACGTTTCTATCAAATGATCATCAGACATAGAGCTTTGTCTGCACACATAGTGACCTTACTTACAGCGGCTTTCAACCTGCATAGAATGTAGTTTAACACAAACTTAACATGGTGTTAGTTTGAAGATGAGTGAGCGAGTTTAGGTTTACTTACTGGGTTTTGCGCGCATTTTAGCAATATTCCAGCAACATCCCGACGAGGAACACCAGAAATAGGCTTCACACATTGTACCCTTGTGGGGAATCGACTGACTGACTGAGTTTGGTTTTACGCCGCTTTTAGCAATATTCCAGCAACATCACGACGAAGAACACCAGAAATAGGCGTCACACATTGTACCCTTGTGGGGAATCAAATGACTGGCTGAGTTTGGTTTTACGCCGCTTTTAGCAATATTCAAGCAACATCACGACGAGGAACACCAGAAATGGGCTTCACACATTGTACCCTTGTGGGGAATCGACTGACTGACTGAGTTTGGTTTTACGCCGCTTTTAGCAATATTCAAGCAACATCACGACGAAGAACACCAGAAATAGGCGTCACACATTGTACCCTTGTGGGGAATCAAATGACTGGCTGAGTTTGGTTTTACGCCGCTTTTAGCAATATTCAAGCAACATCACGACGAGGAACACCAGAAATGGGCTTCACACATTGTACCCTTGTGGGGAATCGAACCCGGGCCTTCGGCGTGACGAGCGAACGCTTTAACCACTAGGGTACCTCACCATCCCCTGTTTGATGATGTGGAAAGTTTAATGTTATATGGGTCTAAGACGATGTCCACACCGCGTGCTATTGATTAATATAGCACTGACTGACTGCATTTGTAACTGGGCAACAGAAACAGAAACAATTCTAAAAAGTTTGAAATAACTTTTATTGATGAGCTTTTTATGCGCACACATCGGAATGGTATACAGAGCTCTCAGAGAGTCAGTTTATATCTACTGACAAGTCATTCTGTTCATGTATCCAGGCAGACAGCGGAGAGATGCACAACATGTCATGGCAGGCATACCGTTTATCATGCATTCATCGTTCCGGCGACGACACGGTAAAATATAAAATGTGTTTATGAATGTCTTTATATATAAACCTATCGAGTCATGTAAACCAAAAATATCATCTCTTAGGATCACACTCGTGCGATTGTTGAAAATATAAACGATGTTATTAAAAATGTATTTTAACTACACTGAATATACATGTTATGGAAGTTCTGTTCAGGTTCATATGACTAGCTTTAGAGTGAGTGAGTATAGTCTTTAGCAATATTCCAGCAATATAACGGCGGCGGGCACTACAAAAGGGCTTAACACATATACTCATGTGGGGAATCGAACCCGGGTCTTCTGCGTGAACTAGTTAACCACAAGGCTACCCTACCGCCCCTACTAGCTTAGGAGGAGTGCTATGTTGAGTGAAGTGGTTTATTCTTTTCAGATGAGGAAAATGACACATTAAGAACAATGTCACAAATATTCACTTTTCTCAGGACAGCATTCCAGACCGTTTTTGTAAGGGCACGTTTGTTTAGTTACAGGTTAATGAATGTAACTCCGAAACACATCTCCTTAGCTAACGTCTTATAGTGTGACAACTGCCAAAGAAGGAACACTAACTTACCCCATACCACCGCCAATTCCGCCTCCAATACCGCCTCCAAAGTTTCGCCTGCATATTTGACGTTACCATTTCGACTCTGACACGTCAAGCCACTGCAGCAAGTGTTACCATTCATCCAACTGCACATTTACCCCTCGTTCTGACACTGCATGAACAAGGTGGAGTATGTTATAGATTTGTTTTATATAATATGAGTGAACAATACACATCTTCCAACTTCATATAAATAAGCAACTGCGTTAAACATCTACAACGTATACAGGCAGCTAGCATAACAGCATCGCGTTTTCTGTTACTTATCGCCAACTGTACAGC
Organism: Haliotis rubra; assembly: GCF_003918875.1. Taxonomy (NCBI): domain Eukaryota; kingdom Metazoa; phylum Mollusca; class Gastropoda; order Lepetellida; family Haliotidae; genus Haliotis; species Haliotis rubra. The sequence goes on from NW_025765406.1 coordinate 74,160, forward strand.
AACGTATGAAGTAAAAGGTAAGGCAATTAAATGGGTTTCTTTTTCTGACGTATCAGAATCATTTGGATATTGAGTGATTGAGGTTTTAAGCCGACTTTTAGCAATATTCCAGCAATATCACGGCAGGGGACAGCAGAAATGGGCTTCACATTGTACCCATGTGGGGAATCGAACCCGGGTCTTCGGCGTGACGAGCGAACGCTTCAACCATTAGGCTACTCCCACCGCCCTCATGTTCCTTAGAAGGCAGTAACATTCTTAATATATTATACGGATGGTTTCCAAATTTCAGGAAACCAAGTTATTTTTGTAGTGTGTTCAGAGTGACGAGCGGACGCATTTAGTCATTAGGCTGCTGGATACTATGGTAAATACTATGGCTGAAGTCAAAATAAACGAGCATTAGTTGTAACCCAGTGCACACCGAAACGTCAAGCCTGTGCGACAACTGTTACCTTGCATCACATTGCATGTTTGTCCCTCATTGTGACACTGCATGAACAAAGTAGAAAATGTTGTAGATTTGCTTCGTATAATTTAAATAACAGATAATTAATACATCTTCAAAGTATGTATAATTAAGCAGCTTTCAGACAATGAAAGGTTACATGCAGCGTTAGGATAATAGCATGCATTTATGTTTCCATCTTTAACGAAATGTACAAAAAATGCTGAGACTTTGACATGGGCTTCATTGCTGTGTGGTAACGGTGATTGTGATAAGGTGGAATATATATTTTACAGGTGAACATAATGTAAATATATTTGTATCAGAAAAAAGTGCAAAACACATCAGAATTGGAAGTTCAACGTAAGCAAATTTGTGTATTTGATTCGGGGAATTAAGACTATTATAGCCTTTAATCATGGAATATAGGGCTGAATAATGCATCATTTCTGGTTCCATTTCCCTCTAAAACATTACTCAAATTAAAGGCTGACGGCATTCCAGATTTAGAATCTTCATATACCACGTATGAAGAACATCCATATCCTCCTAGGAAAGTTGTATACATGCTTAAATGAAGTAACACAGCAACACTTACCCCAAAGCCAAAGGCATTTTGCGCCAGGACTGACACGACAAAGAAAAAAGCAAGACAAACTTTGAACATCATTATTATGACAGTGTAAACCTGAAACAAAATAAAATGCATTACACTTTAAATTGTAATACTTCTGGAGAGTATGCATTGGTTCATATTTAAAACCCTAGTTTAGTCTGACGACAAAGGCTCATGCAGTAATTTATCATTTCTGTTTAATTATCCCGTAAAACGGTGATGTGACGAATAATGTTAAAAAGTGTTTTATAAGATGATACAATTTGATTACCGTATGTTCAAATTACAAATTATGACTTGGTTTGTCAGCACCATGCTCTTGACCATGCCCTTCATAGTGGGAAGCAGGTTCCACACATTTTACTGACAGCATGAGTGAGTGAGTTTAGTTTTACGCCGCACTTAGCAATATTCCAAATACATGGCGGCGACTGACAGTATGATATAACTGCAAATGCTGATCAAAGCACTATCACTTATAACTCACTCGAGTGTTCATCATACGTACCTGTTCAGGTACAAGATCAAATTGCGAATGTACAGTGACTACCAAGTATACGTATTTATACCCAATTCACCTTCTGAACTATCTAACAGAAAATGTGTCGCATTGCACGCCGGATCAGTTACAGATCTGACAGCAGCATGTGACCTTAGTATGATCAGCTCTTGATCTTGATACGATATCGTGATACATACCTGTTCAGCTGTAGGATCAAACTGAGGATGTACAGTGCCGAACAAGTGCTTGCAATTATACCCATTTCCCAAGCTGCATATGAACTGATGAACTGACAATGTGTTGCATTTCATGTCAGAGATCCGTAGGATCAGGTAATGATCTGACAGCAACATGTGACGTTGCTCTGATCAGCTGTAGATCTTGACAAGTTATCGTGATTCACATGACACATGTGTCATTGACGCTTCACTAAACGTGATTTGGTGGTCAAAGATTCGCAAGCAATTATTCCTGCGTTTGGCCTTTTGGTAGAATCTAACCTTTTCCTATTTTCACATGTGACTATTAATTTGACATTGCTGATGGGTATTCTTTCTTTCTTAACTTGTTTCAAGAATCGAATCAGTCATTTTGATAAACCACCGTTGTTGATTAGATATGTCTCTCATTCAAACTGTGTCCATGCAAATATGTTTGAGATGTATCATTTTAACACGGTTGCATGACCAAGAAAATGTTTCAAGTTCACTGGACATAAATTTGTTATCTTACCATGTATGTATACTGTTGCGATCACGACACAAACAATGCAAAATGAGCTCTATTCTTTGAAGGATACTTTTCAGCTATAAGTGATTTCCCCCACAAAACGAAACAGTGTGAATTTTTCCTTCTTATCAAATCCGTTTTTTAAAGTCACTCACTTTCTCTCTCTTCTATAAACTTTATGTGGACACTAAAACAATGTACTAGCTTCATGCTGGTGCGGGGGCTAAGTCATTACTTTATTTGCTATACATGTCAACAAAACAAAGTAACCTGCACATTCTTCAAACGACCTTGATGCCTGTAGAATCTGTAGACATTCAAGGAGGTACATTCTGTGAGGTCTATTCAAAATTCATTTTATTCTCTTCACTCGTAATCATCCCTGGTAATTGCCTGGCTTTCTTCTTCTTTCAGATAGTGATGACCACATGTAGATAAACCTTTTGTGATGAAATGATTAACTTATGAATGTTGGAGTAAGATTATAGCGGAGGTCGTCACTCACAGCTCACCACTAGATAGAAGATAACAACCGAAACACCTGTCCTGCTAATTTATCATCCTTATCTTGATTTACGTAATGCATATTCGACCGTCTACTCATTTGAACAGGTAACTGTACTGTACTATGTGTAAAGCAAGTCTCTCTCTCTCTCTCCCCTCTCTCCCCCCCTCTCTTGTGAAAACGCTCTTTTGTGAAAACGCGACCCTGCACATGTGATGTAACATGTAGGGGACACACAAATTCGGTTTCCTCATTAGCTTGACCGTTTTTTGGAACAGGTAAACCGTATCTGTTCTCCGCTCGGCACAAAATGCGGGTATCGACGTCAAGACGTGGCCATCGAGATCGCCTGACCTCAATCCCATCCACCGCTTATGGAATGTGTGATTTTTGTGAGATGTAATAACACATTAATTAATTAACTGATAGTTATTATGGGTCACAAAGTTTAAAGTTTTGAGTGTGGGTTTAGGCTCGCATCTCGCAACATGTGTGTTCACTGGCAAAAGTATTAGCGGTATGCCTTTTGAGATAGCGCTTTGGAGTTACCTGCCCTGGCCGGTCTTGTTTATTTTACTTCAAGTGATGGTTCTCGCGGTGAGAGAGAGAGGGGGGAAGGGGGAAGAGAGGGGGTGAGGCTGGGAGGGAGCGGTCTTCTGCAGGTGTAGTGACTCGTGATCTTCCACTTCCGGGCCTGTCTGTAGTCTGTCCTGTTTGCCGTAAGCAAACCTAACTATGGTATTGCGAGAACAACGAAAGGTTCTTGCAATATGCTCACGTGTAACGCCAAGCTGGGCCATACCAACGGCTCTTTCTCATTAAACTGCAGTCAGGCTCGGCATAGTTGTGTTGAGATATTTTATCATGTGATAGAAATGAATGATTTTGACTGACTTTTTTAGCAGAACTGCATGAGCATTTTGCTGAACTTGCACAAATCATGAAATCACATTTGAACTCTATATGACCTCAAGGTGACATGTTTTACGCATGTTCTCGCCGATTCTTTGAGTTGTGTGTGGGGGATGCTATTTTAGGAGTTGAGATCGGTTTACAGTTTGAATCTCAGAAAATATTGAATATTTAACAGTGCAACGTTTCTTTTGGCTAACAGTATATATTTGTTATATACACGACACGTTTGCTTAGCTTGTATTGTAGCACATATATAGCTTCAAGGTATATCTTTTCAATTTGACTCTTTGACATGAATGTTCCAGTTGTGTGTTGCCCTTTTAGTGGTAGAATCAGCTCTGATTGAAAATACGCATGGCTTTCGTAGTCAAACTGATAGTACGGTGGTGTTTATGCTCTATTCACTGGTTGAATGAGCGGTCCAGTTGGGTGTGTAACACCATTTTAGAGAGCATTGCAGTTACAATATATATCTTGGTAGAACAACTGTTCGGAAGAACTAAATGTCCTAGATGTTTACTACACGTTAATAACGTACGAGTACGTTATATGGACGACTTACATCACATGCTCTTCCAATACTTTTCGTTAACAAGCACACTTTATATTGTATTACGATTTACATACATGTCATCAACCTCTCACCCTTGGTGAGATTTGAACAGCGTTAGCTTTATCACAGGCAAATGCATGTTGATATTACAAAGGGTTAAGAGTCATCGTCACATTGTCAGATTGAAGGGCAAATCTACAATTCCAGGAATGATCAAAAACCTACAGTAACAGTCTAGTGTGTGAGAAAACATCAGGATATACAAGGGAAACTTTGTGACTGGTACTGGGAAAAGTGAATACCAAGAATCTAAGATATACAATTAAGCCTATTTTTCAGGAATTGTCTTCCAGGAGTAGGAAAATGACACGCTGATAACTTTATTATTTATTCTTGTATGACACATTCGCCCTGACTGTAGCATATGGCGCTTGGTGAGTATGACATTAACATGTATTCTGCAATCCAACTGCAAAGTTTGGTTTATCACGAATTTGCCCTATGCTTACAGTAAGCAAAAGAATTATTCCTGAAAATACAAATCCCAGTAAATGTACTCAAACACGTGTAGTTTCAATTTTTAGAGTAGGTTTTTTAATATTCTCAATATCATATTTCTCAAATTCCTTCTCTCAAATATTATTTCACAGACCCAAAATCTAGTCGGTGATTAACATTTGATAATATATAGTGGTTTATAACATTTTCATTGTGTTATTCCTTCACAGTGTCGTCTTCGAAATGAAGAATGCAAACTTAATTGCATCGACGCCATAGCTCACACTGCTGGATGCCAGGATACATGAACAAGATTCTATTTCAGTAGCTGGCGTCTGATGACTAATCCTCCATACAGACTCTTGAGGTCATCTGATTTGTCATTAAAATATCTTCTGAGTAGAACTATGATCACTCAGTTTCAATATTTCTTATATTTTCTTTTTATTGCTTATGCTTCATATCAGACTAATTCTGAATGGAAAGTCTAATAATCATTCCATCTCTGAATTCTGTAAACTGCTTACATATTGGTATAGGTTAGGTATGCCAGGAGTGAGTGAGTGAGTTTGGTTTTTCGCCGCTTTTAGCAATATTCCAGCACTATCACTATCACTAGGTATGCCAGGAGGAAGCGTCCTCGTCATAAAAGTAATCACGAAAACTGCGTGGCGCTGTGTAAAGGCTCCAAACTCTTTCGATGGAGAAACGTGTAACTGGAAATAGCTAACACGTCTCCTGCTATTACTATTTTATAGAATGCACATGCATGGAGATACATGGAGGTAATGCCATGGAATAGCCACGGTTCATGAATTCTCTGAAATCTGTTAACCCCCTGAACGGGTTGGGTATGCCAAAAGGAAAAGTTCTCGTCACAACACATGAGCAAATGAATGATTCTCAAAAATAATCATGAAAACTGCGTAAACGTTGTTTCATTTTTAAGGCACTACACACCCTACATGGAGTAAAGTGTAACTGAATATAGCTTAAACGTCTCCAGCTATTACACGTTAATAGAGTGCACAAACGAATCTACACATGAAAATAACACAATAGAATAGCCACATGAATCCCGTATTAGGTTTCATTTAATTTGGTACATGGTTAGATGAATTATGTTATAAATAGCTACACAAATCTTTGTTTTCTAGAATTTTTGTTTGGTTTCTTTGGACGGTCTGAGCCTTTCAGTATAATATTTACTTTAGGAAGCGACTCGATGATAATAAGCTGGATTACAATGAACGTAATGCGTTCTTCGATTATGAAAATTTCTTATTAGAACTACCATCATGGCCTATTCAAGGCAAGCACCCATTTTGCCAAAATCAATGTCCTCTCATGATCACAACTACGTCTTTGACGAAGCCTCGGCACTCCCATAACACACATGTGCAACATGTACATATGCAGTGTCCATGAGCAAAACTTCAGCCATATGTTAATATAAGGTGACACCTCGTGGGATGAAATGAGCTTACACTCACTGCGTCAATAAGCACTCGAGGGGTTCGTGCGTGCGCGTTTGCTTGCATCCTGACTAATGTCTGTTTCTTTGTGTTGGCCTACTGTTCACTAAATACTATGGTTCAGTTTATAATACCCAATTTTGTGACTGCCAGTCGACCCATCCTTCTTTTATCCCCGAGACACTGTCCGGTCACAACGACTTTTACCTTTTAACGTAGTTTGGTATGACTCGTCCAGGGTACAACTCCTACTGTTGGCTTTGTTGGTAACACTTGAGCAGATGCTGCAGCTAATTTAATAAAATCAGTTCTTGATCAGACTGTCGCTCCACTTCTGATACCTCATTCTGATTTTAAATCATGATATATCATTGAATTCATCTGATAGTTACTGCAAGCAAAGTGGAACACTTAAGCAGCTATAAACAAACTTCATGAAATGAAACTTAAGGTGATACCTAATTAAACTGGAAAGAAAGACACGATGGAGTCCTACTAAGACGATGTGAATTTGCAATACACGTTTAATCAATAAGATTTGTTGAAAGGAAATCCTCCACCCTATGACCCTTCTGAGGCACGTTATGCTTCACTCTGTGGACTTTTTTACGATCTTTCATCTTCTTTAAATGGCCTTTAATGCCAGTACTCATTTAATGCTTTTTTTAACGAAATATGATCATATTATATATAGTAACATTTTGACTAATTTCACTGCGTTTTATATCAGTATGATGTTATCATCAACTGAATTATTTGCCACTCCTGGGGTTGAAGAACAGTGCTAATATTGTCCTCCTGACAGTGACACTGAATCTATCTGAGTCACAGTGTATAACATCAACGAGTGTTTCCCAGATAGTATTCTGGTGTTTTTAACACACAACCCATGGTGTAAATATTGCTGGGAAATCACGTAGGAAGCTTACGATCCACAGTAAGGTGGTCCTACGTATGTTGCTAGTGGTCTATAGCCTAGTTTTAACATACCTTGAGTAATCTGATGAAACATTAATTTGATATTTAATTTTGTTTTGTTTTATAATACAAACTGTGAAACATACCGTTCTGTTTTACCGTCCCTTGTCGACAGGTATTTAAGTATAGCTAACCAGTTTTTGCCGCTAAAAGGTGCAATATTGCCGATGCGATGTTAAAGTTTAAGTCACTCACTCAATCATTGTTCCGTGTTTTCGAAAAGTGAATTTGATTTGACGCATGCTGCTTGATGGCGTTTCATCTAATAATTTGGTAAGAAACCCAAAAACATTGCCATTAAACACGCTTCCTCTTCTTTTGGCAGCAACAACAACTGTACATACACATGGGTCAACATCAGTTTGGTATGTTTGAAATCACTTTTATTGTCATGCATGTCATGAACACATATCGTGATGTTGAGATAAACGTATACGTTATATCTATTGACAAGTCATTCTGTTCATGTGTCCACGCAGACAGCGGGAGATGCACAGCATGACATGGCAGGCATGCCATTGACCCTGCATTCGTCATTACGGCGACGACACTGTAAAATACAAATAAATATATTTACATATCCACATATCGTATCGTCTACACAAATAGCATCATCTCTTTGGATCATGTGGATCCGTGATCATAAGTAGACTGTGAAATTACTACGTTTGTAAAACAGGATTTGAATGCATACATATGATGACTTATACATAAGATACTTATAGAAGTATCGTAACTACGTTCAAATGACCAGCTTCAGAGATGTGTTATTTGGGATTCAATGAGCTCAAACACAGCACATAACTTGATTGACACTTGTGAGCATTCAAAAGCTTTCATGGAAGGGTTCGATACAGGTTACTGAAAAATGGTTCAGCAGCGTATTTCCTAATTTAACGCACATCTCATAGATATTCTCTTTTTCTCATGACATTTGTGAACATTTAATATCCTTGTTGGATGTTGCTCAGAAACAAGTTAATAGAAGAAGTTCGGGAGCACATTCCCCTGTTTAACACGTTATAGTGTGGCAACTGTCAGAGATTGATAAGCTAACTTACCCCCATACCACCGCCAATTCCACCGCCAATACCGCCTCCAATGTTTCGCTGGCATGTTTTGATGCTACCCCATACATACTGACACGTCAAGCCATTACAGCAAGTGTTTCCGTTCATCACATTGCATGTTTGTCCTTCGTTCTGACACTGTATGAACAAGTGGGAGTTTGTTGTGGATTTCGTATGATTTAAGTAAATAATGTTTTACACAATTCCTACTATATATAGTTATGAAGCTACACCACAATACCAACAAATACGCAGTGTTTTGACAACAGCAGGAATTTCTCCCTTTATGTACAGGAAAATATGAAGCAAATGGTAAAGTAATAAAATGGGCTTCATTGCTGTATTGTGTCATCATATGGATATTGAAATACGGCTAAAAGATTATTGTTGATGTGAAAATAAATGAGCATTATAATTTTGAATCATGACCGAAAAAAGGAAATAGGAATTGGAACGAATACATATTTCCTTTGGATGTTACAAACGGAAATCAGACCACCATATCCCTTAATCATGGAATATAGGACTTGATATGGTATAATATGTGTTTCCTTTCGCCCTCTAAAACATTACTCAAATTAAAGGCATTTTGCTCAGATTTAATCATGGAATATAGGGCTTGATATGGTATAATTTGTGTTTCCTTTCGCCCTCTAAAACATTACTCAAATTAAAGGCATTTTGCTCAGATTTGAAATCTCTGTATCCTCACGTACGAAGATTAATTATATCCGAAAGAAGAATGTGACACTTACCCCAAAGGCCAAGGCATGTTGTGCCAAAAGTGACACCACAAGGAACAAAGCAAGACACACTTTGAGCATCATTGGTATGCTTGGGCACTTCTGAAATAACAATGCAATACAATTCAAATTTTGAAGAATATAATGCAGCGACTCATACGGTAATTACATCAGTTCTCTTAAACACTGCTGCAATAAAGTGCTTAGACAGATGAGAGATTGAATAATGCTATAAAATGGAACTGTGCCTAATTGACCCATCTTTATAAGATGCTACAATGCTTCCTGTAAAGTTGCGTGTTTTTGTCGTTCAGAATCGGATAGGCTAACACTTACAGATTACGAACTGGTTTTTCAGCATCATACTCTTTCCCTTGCATTTCATCAAAGTGGTATCCGAACCTTCCGCTCTGATCTGTTGGCAGTATGATATAATGTATGCTGCCGGACACTCGAGTGTAAATCATACATGTCTACATACCTGTTCAGCTGTAGGATCAAACTGAGAATGTACAGTGCCAAACAAATACCTGTATTTATACCCATTTCCCAAGCTGCATATGAACTGATGAACTGATAATGTGTTGCATTTCATGTCAGAGATCCATAGGATCAGGTAAGGATTTGACAGCAGCATGTGACATTACTCTGATCAGCTGTAGATCTTGATAAGTTATCGTGATTCACATGACACACGTGTCATTGACGCTTCGCCGAACTTGAAGAGTGGAAGAAGAATTGCATACAACTGCCTGTTTTTTTGGTAGAATCTGTCTTTTTTAACAGAGACGTATGGTAGTGGGGACGACAAAAGTTAAATATTTACTTATATTTCTTTTTACACATAGCAAGTAAGCTGCCATGATGCATGGAAATTTTAACAGACATCCTCTCCACTGTGTTTTTTAACTTGTTCGAGTAGACAATTCTTAAGTACTGTTAATTAAACACCACGGTGAATATGTGATGACTATCATTCAAACTGTGTTAACAGTACGTGTTGGTCAAACATATGTGAAGATTCCACCGCTTTTCCAAAGATCAATAACAACATTTTGGAAGAAGTGTAAGTTTTACTTGGATAGATCTGTTATCTTAAAATATAATGTCTATATAACATTGTGATCACGAAACAAAAATGGAGCTTCAGAAAGGATTGGGCTTATTTCAATTCAATGTATTTATACAGCAATTCAGATATCAGTCCGACTGTTCCCACCATACGAAATATATATCTTTTCTCTTTATAAACTCCGTCTTTAAGACTCACTTTCTATATTCTTATGAGTTTTCAGATTTTTATTAATCGTTTATGTATGAGTTAAATATTATCAGAAAACTAACATAAGACTTCTGTCTCTTTGTGATGTCTTTTCAAAATCGTTATTATGTATTCGCTCCGCGCAACATGCATGTTATTGTCCTCAGCTACTTCCGCGTTAATAGCACGATGTGACTACATAATCATAATGACATATGTAAAGATATCCTTTAGTGATGGACATGCTTCATCTAAGCTCAATGTGGTCAGATTGTATCGGAAAAGGTGACTGACAGACTATTATTGGATGCAAGATTACATATTTATCTGATGTATCATCTTTAATTGGCGCGTCCCAGTGGTATAAATACGCCAGGAAAGTCAAATAAGTAGCTTCATTCCAGGTAGTCAGCAGTACAGGTATATCCTTGTATGTTATATGTGAAATTCAAGTGGGTTACAGAAATGTTTTCTATTTCCAACAGATATACCTCTATTCTTTTATGGGAGACCTGATATGATGAAGTTTCTTTTGTCCTAAACTAAACACCATAATTTTTTATATCAAAGTAATGATTCAAAGTAAGAAGATTTTTGCAGGTATATCGTTGTTTTTCTATGACTGAAATTCAAACCTATTAATACAAAATAATATGTATTTGATGTTTATATTTAATGCTTACTAATAGCTACCTTGAATTGAAACACAGGGTGACGTAAATGAATTTCATTTTCAGTTTTACTCTATCACAATGATGTCCAAGGTGTGTGTTGCTCTAATCCTCGTTGCATCAGCTCTGATTCAAGATTCACATGGCTTTGTAAGTTCTAAATCAAGTGATACTGGTCATGAGTGTTCAGGTTACGTACCAAACCCCTCAGAGCTACGACTGCTGTAGCTCTGTGTTTATGGGTGTGAGTTACGGTCGTCTTAGCGCGTTGTCCAACGGCCCCCGGGCCAGTTTAAACGTTTATTCTGATTGGTAACAATCTTTGTAAAAGGCGACCTAATGCCAGATTTTCATGTTTTCATTGTGCGATCATCACACATTAGTGATTGAGTGAAAGGGAATTTTAGTTTCAGTGTATTTTCTTTCGGATTACACCCGTCACGGGTTAGAATGAACCTTCAGTAGCCCATGCTTGCCGTGAGAGTCGACTAACGGAATCGGGTGGTCAGGCTCGCAGACGTGGTTGACAGAATGCCATCGTATCCCATTAGATCGATGCTCATGCTGTTGATCACTGGAATGTCTGGTCCAGACTCGTTTTTTTAGAGACCACCGCCATATAGCTGGAATATTGCTCACTCAGTCACTCACTCCCGGATTACACTGTGTTCATTCCACCTCTGCTGTGGAAGGATGACGTGCACGGATGACATGTTTTTAAGTGACGCCTATTTACAACCAAATACAAATTAAAATCTTTGAATGCCATTGATATTATCAAAATCGCCTATCATCTATTGACTTCCCGTGTATTGTGTCCATCGTTTTAATCTTATCACGTGTGTTGTTCAACATGTACAAATGTAACTATCTGCTGCCTAGATTTTATTCTCCTGACAAAATATTAAGAATATATTCTGGTCCGAAACGCCTAGTTCCTGATAACAAAGATGACATCCTTGAATTATTCCACCATTCATGTCCTAACTGATATTATATATTGTTCATTGCCAAAGTTATTTTGTTTTCCAGTGCAAGACTGAGGGGCAAATGTGCAATGTGATGAATGGCGAAACCTGCTGTAATGGCCTGATGTGTGAGTCTGGTTTAGGAAACACCCGAATCTGTAAGAGAAACGTCGGCAGTGGTACTGGGGTAAGTGAATATTTAGAATCTAAGATGAACAATTTAGCAAAAAATGTAATATAGTCTTTCAGCAGTTGTGACAAACACACCATTGCCTGTGATCTATTCCTGTGTGACACTTTCCACCAGACTGTAACATACATTTGATATTTTGACGATTGTTATATTCACACGTATCTCTTGAACACACTCGACACTAAGCCCTATTCAAATGTACGTTTTGCTGACGTGAGTAAATGTGCAGATGTGCACATTTGCATATGTGTGTATATGTACATTTTATTACGTGTTCACGTGAATTTAAGTAGGCTGTGTAATTAAGGTATCATAGCCTAGGCTCAGATCTTGAAATACCTGAGCCTGTTAAGGAGCTTCAGTATGAAAAGACTATTTACCAGAGACGAATGAGAAGACACATTGCTTGTACATTTAGTGTATATATACTTATTAAATGAAACATTGATTTGGATTAAGCGCATATCAAGACAGTTATCATGAAATGGAACAATCATGTAGCAGTTAGTGCATTCTGCTTTGGATTGCGATCTTTACACAGGTGAACTTTTGGCTAAGTCTTCACAACATTTACATTCAGATGGAATTTGCACACGTGTAAATGTATATTTGCACCTGAGCCGTACCACATGCAAATATACCCCTGGTGTAAATATACACACGCTCATATGATATATTTACACACGTATGAACATATACATACATATGTGCATGTGCATGTGCGTTGCGGATTTAGTTTATCAGCTTGTCCTATGCTTACAATGAGAAAAACAGAAAGAAAGATTCTATCTAATGCAAACCCAGATAAATGTATGAAGTGCATCATTACGTAATGTACATTTCATTCCTGAAAAATTGTCCGTAAATCTTATGTGGCACCTTTTCCAATGTCAAATCCTAGTTCCTAACCAACCCCCAAACGAAGTTGTGTTTTCAATTAGATGGCATAAGTTTATAACTCCATATCTCTATTGTGTTCATAACATCTTCATTATTTTTATTTTGGTTTTGTTTCACAGTGTCGTCTCCGGAATGAAGAATGCAAAATTAATGGCATCGACGCCATGAAATGCTGTGGCTCACTCCGCTGTATGCCTGGAGTGATGAACAAGATGATCTGTCAGTAGATGGCGTCTAATGATTAATCTTGCACATTGAACAACGGAGTCATTAGATTTGTCTCTTGAATGTCTTCTGAATAAAACTATGACGTCTCATTTTCGAAATAAATATTGTGTTATTCTCAATGCTGTATCTCAGACATATTTTCGAAAGGGCAGTGTAATGTTCATTTCATGCATGAATTCTCTGAACATACCTCTGTTTACATACTGGGCATGTGGCTTGTGCGAAAAAATGATACCACAAGGAACAATGAAACACACAGTTTGAGTATCATTGTTATGCCTTGGCACACCTGCAACACATTGTAAGTCTTATTAAGTCCGAAGAGTATGGACTAGTGTAAAACCCTAGTGTAGTCAGACGAACGAGGCTGAAGTATACATTAGATACAGTAACTTCGCTGTGCAGATTTGCGTGTCGTTCTGGTGCAGGGATCGGGTGGTCAGTCTCGCTGACTTGGTTGACACATGTCATCGGTTCCCAATTGCGCAGAACGATGTTCATGCTGTTGATCACTGGATTGCATGGTCCAGACACGATTATTAACAGACCGCCGCTATATAGCTGGAATATTGCTGAGGGCGGTGAAAAACTCAACTCACTCGCTCACTCTGGTGCAGGATCTGACTATCACTGCTTCCAATCACTGATTATGACTTGGTTTATCAGCACAACTGTCTTCCTCTTGGAATTCATCAAAGTAATAACCAAGCTTTTCTCACACAATATCTTTTTCTGAAGTTAAAATTAGCGAATGTACAGTGTTAAGCAACTTCGTGTATTTATACCCATATCCTGAGATGCATGTGAACTGGTGAACAGAACATATGTCGCATTTTATGTCAGAGATCCGTTGGATCAGTTAGTGATGTGACGGCAACGTGGGATTTTACTTTGATAATCTGTAGATCTTGATATATTATCAGAATTCTGACTGACTGATACGCGTCACAGACGCATTTCTCTGAACTTTAACGCTTTAACGCTTCTCTGGAAATCGCGAACAATGTGTTTGACGCTTTTCAAAAATCTTAGATACTTTTCACCACACACAAAGATCAGAAGACTATACTTTTATTTGAAGGCGTCAGGCTACACATGCATGCAAATAAAAGAGTCCTGAATTTAACTTTTGACTATGAATTTTTCATGGCTGCTGAATATTGGAACACGGAACGTTTCCACTGTTTCTGTAACTTGTTTCAAGTAGCAAATGTGGAATTACATTTGATCAAACACCATGATCGATTTGTAATACTCTCATTCAAACTATGTTAAGTGTCGTTGAATGACTCGCCTGTAACGTTTTCATGACAACAGTAACAAAGGTTTCTAAAGAAAAGCAAGGTAACCGTTATCAGAACATTCCGGCATAACGTTGTCATCATCACGACAAGAAAAGTTCTTAAAAGGTGCATATGTTTTTTAAGCGTGCTCAAAATGAATACTGCTAGAAGTTAGGTTTTTAAAAATATTTAACGTGTTGGGTTTTTCTTGTAAACGCATTCTGCAGCACTTCTATTTCTCTGCATCAAACCAAAGATGTCCAGCGTTTATCCTTCCTCTTTATAAATACCGCCTGTTAAACTCACTCACACTCTTTTTGTATTCTTAACATAATGGCAGAATATTGTTCGACCTGCAGTAGATCATGCCGGTTCGGGGGCGTAATCGTTCTTATAAATAACAACAGAACAAAACATACCGCAAATGCTCAAACAACTTTAAGGCTTGTACAACCTCTTTGTCAGGAGGTAAATTCTTTGAGGTCTTTTCAAAATTGTTCATACCCTGATAATCATATGTAATCACACGGCGTTCTTTCATATTCACATCACGAAATGAGTAAACATTATAGCTACCCATAACACTTAACTAAATCCAACACATGTAGGAAAGTCATTTTCAAGCAAGTGCTATTTGTAGATATAACAGAACACGATGACATTTAAACACCTGTTCTAATAATGTGCTATCTTTATCTTGTTTGCATAATTATTTTTGCGCAAAATGTCTCTGTGGTATAAATGTGTGTAAATAACCAGGCAGATATAACTCTTTTTATTTGAAACACAACTTTGGAAAATTATTTTTTATGCATGAAATTGATGTTATTATAGAACTCGTGTACGAACATGTTTCTTTTATATCTTTGGAATATAATAGAAAGTTAAGTGTGACGCTTATCGGATTTTGCAAAGCAGAAAAATATGAATCAAATGCAAATTCTGATCTTTAAAGGGGTGCAATTGTTGTTTGCTTTTATGTAAATATTTTATTTAAATTTGATAGGTATTTAACGTAACCGTAAGTATTTTCATTTTACAGTGTTGTCTCCGAAACGATGAATGTCAACTTAATGCCATCGCCGTCATTAAATGTTGTGGGTTCTCTGCTGAATGTGTGGAAAGATGGAAAAGAGGATATGATAGTAAAAGCCATGTGATGTTTGATCATATACCCCAGTTCTTGAAAGCTGATTTGATCAGTCTTTGGTTTGTCATTTGATCTGTGTCAGAGTAAACATTGACATCTGAAAAAGTGAAACCCTGTAATGATCTCGTTCGTTTCTCTTATGATTTATCATATTAATTTGACTTAAAATTGAGATTGCCATTTCAATGTTCATGGACAATGGGTTGGATCAGCGGAAAATGTCCAACGCCCCACATGGGCGCAGTGAAGATATTCAACATGGATACGCAGCACTCGGCAATATTTGACCTATATGGCGGCGGTCTGTAAATCCAGTGATCAATATTATGAGGATAGATCTATACAGCTGGAATACGATGTGTCAAGTCAGCGAAACTGACGATCTCGTCAGTCGCCCCTTACAAGCATGGGATGCTGAAGATCAATTCTAGCACGGATCTTCACGGGTCTGTAGAAATGCAATAATGTAATTATCAGACGAAACTGACCAGTCACTGTTCTTTTCACGAACGTACCATTGCACCCGATGTAACAAACATTTTAGCAAGAAATGACAGTTATCTTAATCATTAGGTATGTTTCTAAGTTAAATCACCCACCACAATTTTTCTCGTACTAAACAACCATACTTCGAAACATATGAGTCCATTCATAATAACAGCTAGACTGCTGAAAAAGGCATATGCATACTGGTACAACGGTATGCAGGTAAACATGCATGTGTAGACCCCAAGCAAAAGTTTATAGTAAGATAAAATTTCCCCAAGGTGTATTATGTGTGTGTGTGCGTGTGTTTGTGTCTGGTTGTACTAGTCCAGGCAGACTAGAGCTAGAAGCCAAAGCCGGTCAGAGTACAATAGAAAATAGTGATTCAAGCATTTTATCTGTATAGTCATTTGAAACGTGAATTCGATTTACATAACGTCCATATGTCTTCGAAACCATGTCCACAAAGTATGCTATGTGTTCATAGCTGCAACTACATTTAAACATTTGGAAACACAAACAAATATCAAATATATAAAACAACGTTTATTGTCAAATCAGTTCCTGTTGCGATTTCGAAATGCAGAGTATCAAAGCATCTGTTTATATCTACTGACAAGTGATCCTGTTCATGTATCCAGGCATACAACGGAGCCATGCACAGCATGTCAAGGCAGGTATTCCGTTAACCTTGCATTCTTCGTTACAGCGACGGCACTGTGAAATAGATATAAATATTTTTACACATCTACATATCGTGTTATACATATATATGACAGCATCATCTAGGA
Source organism: Haliotis rubra (assembly GCF_003918875.1). Taxonomy (NCBI): domain Eukaryota; kingdom Metazoa; phylum Mollusca; class Gastropoda; order Lepetellida; family Haliotidae; genus Haliotis; species Haliotis rubra. The sequence goes on from NW_025765406.1 coordinate 91,123, forward strand.
AACAAAACGAAGATTATGAGTTCATTATTAACATGATTATGTTTTTGGATATGAATTTTAATTCTCACCAATGATGCTACATACTGTAATTACAATGTATATGCATTTCATGGAGCAAATAAGTTAGCGTTCATATCACTAACTTTGAACAGACGTATGAGTCTCAAGATGAAATGGTACATGCAAATATTACTTCTAACGCATAGAGCATTTGACATTCTTTTATGTCAGGGTATTTCTTAGTTTTCAAATCCTTGTTGAGTAGGCACGTTTATTTTGTCACATAAACATTCTTAGTTTAGAAGCACATTTCTGAATGTTCGTCGTTTGGAGAGGCTGTAGTCAATGTTTGATTTGTTAATTTACCCCAATAACACCGCCAATACCGCCGCCAATACCGCCGCCAGTGTTCCTCTTGCATATTTGGATCTTACCAATTGCTGACTGACACGTCAAACCACTGCAGCAATTGTTACCATTCAGCCAACTGCATGTTTGTCCCTCGTTGTGACACTGCATGAACAAGGAGGAGTATGGTGTGGATTTGTTTTATAGAGTTTAAGTGAACAATATTTTACACTACACATAATTAAGCAATAAACTATAAACATATACACACCAGGACAACAGCATCACATTTTCTGTTAACGTTCCACGATGGGTTCAGTAAAATATGAAACAAATGCTAAAGAAATAAAATGGTATTCGTTGCTGGGTATTTATTTACATCTTTTACGTATTTCAATAATCACGTGGATATTGAGCTATGGTTAAACGGTTATTGTGTTGGTCAAATAAAAATTGGGACGGAAGCAAATGTACTGTTGGATGTTTGGATAGGCACATTCAGACAATTGTAGTCTTCACTCGTGGAATACTGGTTCGATATGGTGTCTTTTGTTGCTACTATTGCTCTCTAAAACATTAGTCAAAGTCAAGTCAATCACCATATCCTCGAAAGGACGGGAAAGCCACATTAACCCGGTGAGCCTAGTGGCTGTACGAGTTGTATGATCCCCAGGGAGTTGAGATTGAAAATACGATGTGCTGTTGAGATTGACATCCAATGATCGAGGGAATATAGTAAAGAGCTTTGAGCATGCATGTGCATGGGATGGACTATAGCGCTATATAAATATCCATATAATATAACAAAGATTATCCATCTCCTCATGGAGAGACTGTATGATTTTATGAGTAATATGTAATGCAACAGCACAGCACCCAAAGCCAAAGGCACGTTGTGTCAAAAGTGATACCACAAAGAACAAAGCAAGACACACTTTGAGCATCATTGTTATGTCTGGATACTCCTGAAACAAATCAGAATGTAATGCATTATATTTTAAGATACCTTAAGAGTGAGTGAGTTAGTTAGTTTTACGCCACACTCAGCAATATTCCAGCTATATGGCGGCCGTCTGTAAATAATCGAGTCGGGACCAGACAATCCAGTGATCAACAGCATGAGCATCGATCTGCGCAATTGGGAACCGATGACATGTGTCAACCAAGTCAGCGAGCCTGACCATCCGAGCCGTGAGTCGCCTCTTACGACAAGCATGGGTTACTGAAGATCAATATTCTAATCCGGACCTTCACGAGTCAGATATCTTAAGATCTTCGAAGGATGTCCAATAGCGTTTAATCCTAGTGTAGTCTAACGACAAAGGCTCATGCAGTGACTGATGCAGAATCTGATTAGCATAGTTTCAAATCACAGATTATGACTTGTTTTGTCAAACATTCTCTTGCCCTTGAATTTCATATAGAGTACAAACTTTCCTAAGCCATTTAGCTGATAGCATGATATAGTTTATAGTGACGTTCAAAACAGAGTCACGTTTACCTAACTCGTGTGTTCATCATACATACCTGTTCAGCTGTATAATTAGATTGAGAATGTTTAGTCTCTGGAAAGTGCATGTATTTATACCCATTTCCCAAGCTGCATATGAACTGATGAACAGAATAAGTGTTGCATTCATGTCATAGATCCGATGGATCAGTTAGTGATCTGATGGCAACGGGTGACGTTACTCTGATTTACTGTAGATCTTGATAAGTTATCGGGATTCACATGACACATGTGTTGATTGAGTTTGAAGTGTGGAAGAAGAATTGCGAACAATTGCCTGTGTGTTTCGCTCTTTGGTAGAATCTAACGTTTAACAAATACGTACTTAGGTACTGTAGAAGAGAAACATACATGCATGCATACATACATACATACATACATACATACATACATACATACATACATACATACATACATACATACATACATACATACATACATACATACATACATACATACATACATACATACATACATACATACATACATACATACATACATACATACATGTCATTTGTTGTGTGATTGAACAACCCTGTTTACTGAGATAGGAATAGACTTTGACCTTTCTCAAGACGTGCACATATTAGCCTGTAAAAGACATTGACATTTATGTGTATATGCTCTTGAAAACCTTGTTTGGCACGATGTGCCTTTCAATTAAGCTATTGTGTGCATGTTCATATTGTATTTCAATTTTGAACATGTGGTTTAAACACACTAATCATATCATAACATCAGACCAACTCTGTGATTGTTTTGCAGAATGTATGACCTAAAAGTAAAAAAAGTTGTTTAACAAACTATCATTAAATTTTTTGACACAGTTCACTATTTGTTGGAGGACAGCCAGGTATACGCGAAACACGTGCACAAGTGCCGACAAAGTCATTGATTCATTAACCTGTGCTATGCCGTCTCCATCCTTTCTTGCACACCTGGCTGTTCCTCTCTTATAAATTCTGAGAAAAAAAATCACAGAGTTGGTCTGATGTTTTGATTATGATCAGTATTTTATTGAGTACTATATGTTTAGTAGTTTTCGATTGCAATTCATCGGTCCGATTTGAGCCAAACGGACTATAGTCGATTTGAACCACTGTTTCACGGTTCACTGACTGCCGCGGATGCATTCTTTTTCCACGGGGCGGGGTATCAATGATTTATTCTGCCCGATGATTTGTACTACACCACGGGGTTTTGCCAGTCGGGCAAGTTGTTTATTTAAGGAGTAAGAGAATCACCAGACCATGTTAATTAGCAAGACGTTGGTGGGGAGGGGTGGGGGAGGAGATGACCAATCCAAGAAACACACAAGTTGACTATCATTTGTATTTTTATGTTCAGCATACATAAATTGATAAATTACTAATCACGATCACAATCATGTCCACAATGATGGTTCATACACAATTGACTTTAAAGTCCAACAAGATGAGCAAAAGCATCTCCATACTCTATCATGGTCTTCCTTCCTGCTTGAAGATGGTCTTTTTCTCTCTGTAGTCTATCGTTAAGTTCTCTGTGTTTTCGTTTTCTGGGTCGACATGACACCTAATATACCTTACATTTTTAATTATTGCTGTTCTCCATACATAGACATGTGTACGACCGTGCACCCGGCATATATGGTAATTTGTTCAAGGTCACGTGAATCAATCAGAGGTAGACATTCTTACATGAGGTAGGATAAATGTGCATTGTACGTGCTTAGGAACCTTGAACTTGCAGTTACATTTCATTAATTGTTAACAATTATTGGTCTAGAATAATTTATCAATTCGTTAAGCCTTGTATTGATGCAGGAACTCCATTATGTTCTTGTTGACATTGTTGGTAGCTGGAGGTATTCCATTTTACACAGTTTGGAGATTGTGAAAAAGTATTGTCTTCTTGAGAGGGTACGTGGGCCGGTCGGATAGCCTAGTGGTTAAAGCGTTCGCTCGTCATGCCGAAGGCCCGGGTTCGATTCCCCACATGGGTACAATGTGTGAAAACCATTTCTGGTGTCCCCAGCCGTGATATTGCTGGAATATTGCTAAAAGCGGCGTAAAATCACACTAAGTCAGTCAGTCAGTGAGAGGGTACGTAAGTCTCAAAACATATGAAGTAAATTTAGATATACCAGGTTTATAATAGTAGGGTACATGTGTTTTTAAGTGATGGCTAAATTTGTGCACATTCGCCAAAGTATGAAGGGACCATGTAAGTCCTTCTAGGGTTCTGATTGATATTCTGGATATTTTACTGTCCCTTGACGACAGGTTATATACTATACATTTATTCCTTATCAATGTTTCATTGGTTCAAATCAAAATATGTGAATGTTGGAAGTGAAGTATTCCCAGTAAAAGACAAACCATGTGTTATTTGACTGTGACCTCTCACACAGCTTTCGGTGTCCCCAGTCTGGATAATTGCTAAAGGCGGCGTAAAACTAAACTCACTCACTACTCTCACAGGGCTGCCATGATCTCAAGCCAGAAGGTAGCGCCATGTGCTTGAACAGAGCGGGTCACCATTTCTATCACCATCCGTGGGCCCAAGACAGACACATTCGACAAAGAGGGTCACCATCTCTATCACCATTAGTCCAGGCATTCTAGGCCAATTTAGCACTTAACATGGAACAAATTGTAACAGAAATGTTTTCACCACAGTGCATTTCTATGAGGTCCCTAGAACACCTACCAAAAGTCCCAAGGAATCCCAGCGTGGGAAATTTGTTAAAACTGCATAATTCCAATATGGCCGTCAAATATTAATACTTTATGATATATCTGCTCTCAGGGGACACATTTGAATGATTTAAGTTTTGAAACTGAGGTTTTTGACGGTAAGGATTCACGTAAAATATGCTGTCATGAGTTTATCATCATAATGTTTCACTCGCATTCATGACAATCATATATGGAACTAATTCCGGGTCAGAATTGTTCTTCGAATTATTGCTAAAGCAGCGCTCTACAAATCTGTGCCATTACTTCTGAACCACTACAGTGATAATAAACCCGTAATTTGAGGTTACATCAAGGATCTACTGCTAAAAGAAGTGTCCCCTGTGACAGAAAAATCAATACAGTCAAGCAGTACATACTTGACAGTGATTCCTCCATTACAAGGGATATAAAACAGAGAATCCTCACCATTCATTAAATATTCATGTGTCTATCGTTCCGAACTGAACAGTCGCAATAAAATCGAAGCAACAAATACGTGTTGGGAGAGATGCTGACCGGCCGTGTTGAATGTGTCTGCAGCGGGTCAGCATCTCTCTCACTTGGCATGGGAAAACCACAGACAACGTCAACACCAATCCGTGGGCGGACAGACAATTTCGACAAAGAGGGTCACCATCTCTATCACCAACCGTGGGCCCAAGACAGACACATTCGACAAAGAGGGTATCTGTCACCATTAGTCCAGGCATTCTAGGGCAATTTAGCACTCAGCTTGGAACAAATTGTAACAAAAATGTATTTAACACAGTGCATTTCTATGAGGTCCTTAGAACACCATGCCAAAAATCCTAAGGAATCCCAGCGTGGGAAATTTATTAAAACTGCATAATTCCAATATGGCAGCCAAATATCATTAATTTAGGATATATCTGCTCTCAGAAGACACATTTGAACGATTTAAGTTTTGAAACTGGGTTTATTGACGGCAAGGATTCACGTAAAATATGTTGTAATATGTTTTCCGTAATAATTCATCCCAAAACAAATCCGAAATGGCCTCAAAAATCAAAAGATCCCCAAATTGATGGCATTAAAACATGACATGTACGTGATATCAAGTTCGCAAACAGTGTATTTAGATTCCAGGGTATATTCCAAAAGAATTGGTGTGAAGTTAATATCAAAATACCAAATATGAACTTCAGACTGTTACGAAATTAGACCAAGAGGCTCCTTAGGCTATATTTTGAGAAATCGCGTTTCCCATCCTTAAATTACACAAACGCAAAAAGTCCGATTATCCCTTTATTGATATACATACGTTCACAACATGATTTTTTTACAATGTAACATTGTGGGCCCAAGACAGACACATTCAACAAAGCGGGTCGCCATCTATATCACCATTTTTAGGCCTAAGAGAGACACATTCAACAAAGCGAGTCACCATTTCTCTCAACAGCCATAGGTTCACAGGCTACACAGATCAATTCTCACTTCTGGGCTTGCGAATAATTAAAGCATAAGTTGGACTGTACTAAATCGTTAGATCTATGCTTTTTCTCTGAAAATACACAATTGTTGAAGGAACAAATTACTCCATATAAATTGAAAACGAGTTAGTGTGATATTTCAAAGCTAATGCTGAAATACAAATATTAAAAAAAGTAATTGCTGAATAAATCACGATTATGACGTAAGTTATATGTCCTTGCGTCTTTTAGCAGGTGAACAGCTGACTGACCTTTTCGGTAACACCAGATACTATCCCTTCTTGAATATGTGATTAAGGGGCACATGTTTGGAATTGCACAATAGACTATGCTTTAAGGGAAGGTTTCTCGTGGCTATGGAAAGAGGTTTGCCACTTTTATTTTAAATTGCGCTCATAAGAAAATAGGAAACGTTTGTCCGTTTGTCCGTTGTGTAGTTATACCACAGACAACTAAGTGCACCTGTTGCTTATTACCTGATTATGAGTCTTACTTCATCATTGCTGAACAAGTGTCTGTGTTGATGAATTTAAGGTTTTGTGACGTCCCATTGTCCCTTTACTAAACTGATTTTCGAAGCAGTATTAAGCCTGTCTTGCTCATCAACATTTGTGTATGGCCACTTCCGTTCACATCTTGATGATGATTACATGTACGAAAGGTATCACTGAAAGACCATCTCCTTTGGCTTGTCATATCCAACTCACTCAATCAATTCAAATCAATAATTAATTCTCACCTCTTTGAAATAACTTGTTTTAATTGTTTGTACATTTTTCAGCTTGCGACCAACTCCAACTAAAGATACTATAAATCAGAAAAATCGACAAATTTGCTAAGAGCAAAATGCCATCATGAGATAGAGTGCGTATATTTGCTTTGAGGTTCCACAAACTTCTCAATACGGTAGTCACTTAGGCTTATTCAAGTTCGACCTGCGTCTAATGGAATTCCTTGGACGTCCCATTGTCCCTTTACTAAACTGATTTTCGAAGCAGTATTAAGCCTGTCTTGCTCACCAACATTTGTGTATGGCCACTTCCGTACACATCTTGATGATGATTACATGTACGAAAGGTATCACTGAAAGACCATCTCGTTTGGCTTGTCACATGCTACAAACAAAAGGAGGGATTGGACGGATAAATGCCAATATAATGTCCATGTCATCTTGGTATTTGTGGGTAGGCGCTGTTTTATGCCGTTATGTATGGGGGAGGGGAGGGCTGCTGTTAACATACATGTACATTCAACGTACAATTAAACCTGTCTCATAACAGTCAGAGCTACAGATAACTTTTGGGGTCATTGAGTTATGTACTCGCTTGTGTTCATCTCAATTGGGTATCCCAATTTTCCGCTGAGTAACCAAATACATTGTCCCCACCTCACTCAAACTCAATTGGGTATTTTGCCATTTTCCATTCATTTTTAAGATATAATAAAGTTGAAATGGTATTGATATTGGATCTTTAATATGAGATACGATAAGAAGTTGCCAAGTTCATGTGTCGAATTAGAACCTCTAAATTTACCTCAGTTATTTTATCTATGCACTGGTACGCAAACTAAGATTTGACATTTTTGTGTGTACGCACGTAAGATCAAATTTAATGAGTATTTACAAATATCCAAGCGTACTTGTACGCAATTGACTTAATAAGAAGTGAGTTTTCACATAAATGTCTGCGTAATTGACGCATATACGCAGCTTATCTGTACCTCTAGATCTGTTAACATTAGTAACCGGCCACGGTTCCATGAAGCAAATATTTTGACATGTTGAAGAATGGTCTTGTGTGAAGGTCACCACACACACACACACACACACACACACACACACACACACACACACACACACACACACGCACACACGCACACACGCACACACGCACACACGCACACACGCACACGCACACACACACGCAAATCACACACAAAGAAAGGTCATGCCTTGTGTGAGTGTCACATCGAACGCGAGCATGCGCACACTCGCCAAATATTGATGTTTACAAACTACCCAATGTCCGGTAATAAAATAGGTTTTGCGACATATTGCATGGAAAAAAAAATTATTTGCAACTTTGTCCTGCTGTGTCGGAGTTAGGTCAGTAAATGGAAATCCTATGTTTGCTTAGGTATTGTCAACATTGATTACAGATTCCATACGTTATACCGACCTGCTTGTATCGAATGTTAATTCCCGGTACAATTGTAAAAAAAAAATATGAAACATAATAACATCGTACATCGCTTAGTTACACTTCAGTGAATCACCGGATACAGACAGGAGGACTACTTTCATGCAGTTCTATGAACCGGATCACCAGGGACAGTTTGGTTTGTTGTCCCTGGCAACACAGGGCAATGTGCCAGCATTGCCACGGCGGCTAGTAAATAATATAATCTGAATCAAACTAAGCAGTGAATGACCGGTCTATGGATGAACGACATGCTTCAACGGGGAAATCGACATCAAAACACTGTGATGACTGTAGTAACGCGTGTGAATTTCTTAGTAGGAAATTTCCGGACGAAGAATGACTTGCACCATGGCATCTTTTCTTAACAAAGCAGTAAATTCAAGCTAATGATGAAATACCCGTGTATGATTTGAAAGAGACACATTGAAACATACCTTGTTAACAGTTTCTTTTACGCGTTAAGATCCGGGTTGGAATAGATTATTCGTCTTCATTATTATACGACAACAGTATCAATGTTACATTGCATCGTGTATTCGTCCGTAAAAAAATAAAAACACAACAAAATGCGAAATAAAAAGGATAAAGGCGAAAGTATATAGTTCTGTATTAAACAAAAGGATTATGTTCTGCCTGAGCGAACATTCGGCATGCAATTAAATCTACAGTGAAAATACAGTCCTCTGCACAAGAGTAAATGTAAGCCTACCACGTTTTTTATCGTAGTATATTTTCTATTATTTTAAGTAAAGTTAAGTATGATTAAAGCTCAGTACAATCCTAAAACAAGATGAGAGGATGATGTAAATTCAGCTAGGGTACGTGTAGGTTGCACAAGTATTGTTAAAGTACTTGAAGAAAGATCTATGACTGTGCATACATAAAACAACTGTAAAAATATACATTAACAAAATGTACCATTAGATTAAAGAGACACCCCGTATACTAAAAGTGGGGCAGATATCCTAGAAATATAAAATAACCAGCAGATGGTTATGTATATACAAATACGCCTCCTCCTTTGTCTGTTAAGACTGCCTTCAGCATCACAATAGTAATGATACCCAGCGTTCGAGAAAATAGGGCGCATGTCACAAATTATTCATGAACAAGAAGACAAAGTAATCAATATCCCACGCAATGGCAAAATACTCTTCATGAATATGTCTACGAGTTATGATTATGTCAAATGTTTTGGCGTGTATATAGCTAAGTGGAAGGAGAGTACTGAAAGATTTCAAAGTTCTGCTCCGGAAAGGATTACTACCACCAAATTCAGTTGAAGCCAAAATTGTTGCCACGGAAACGCAAAAAAACCCATTATATTCAGAAATCCAAAACTAGCAAAAGGCACCTGTTCACCACTAGACCTACCTATGTATGAAATTTCGTGATGAAACAGTGAACAGTTTTTCAGATCTGCTCCGGAAAAGAACAATACCACCAATTTCAGTCAAAGTGAAACTTGTTGTCATGGAATCGCCAAAAATATTTTAATTAGAAATCCCAAACTACAAAAAGGCACCAGTTCACCACCAGTTCTCTCTATGTGCCAAATGTGGTGAAGAAACATCGCACGGTTTTAGAGTTCTGCTTCGGAAAAGTGTACTACCACCAATTTCAGTCAACGTGAATCTTGTTGCCATGGAAACGCCAAAAACACTTTATTCAGAAAACCAAATCTACCAAAAGGCACCAGTACCCCACCAGATCTATGTATGTACCACGTTTGGTGAAGAAATAGTGAACGGTTTTAAAGTTCTGCTCCGGAAAAGAGCACTACCACCAATTTCAGTCTGTCAAACTTGTTGCCATGGAAACGCAAAACTATTTTATTTAGAAATCCAAAAATACCAAAAGGCACTAGTTTACCACAGATCTATCTATGTGCCAAGTTTGGTGAAGAAATATTGAATGGTTTTAGAGTTATGCTCCGGAAAAGACAAATGTGCACGGACGCACGCATGGACGGACGGGCGGACGCACGGACGGAGTCCATTTTAATACCCCCGCAAAACGCGTTACGGGGGATAAAACAGTTAATGCCAGTGTGTGAAGTGCTTGCACATTCTTCCGATGTTTGCTATGTTCGATATCGGAGCACAGATCCTGCTCATGGACATACCATTCTGGTTTTCCCGAAGTTAGTCCACGGCTGTGAGATCCCACATACTCTAAAATTGAAAGCAGGACAGAAACTAAGTTGCAAGCAGGACCTTGCACAGTCCATGGCGCACAACGTTTCCATCTGAACAGGCCCTGCAAGGTGGATCTTCTTTATCTGCATGGCTCCTGAAAATATATATACTGAGTCAAGAAAGAAACTTCACAAAATGTAATTTGAAAAATAATGAATACTTTTTCTCTGATGATACATCTATGTATCCGAAATGGGATCCCTATCTTTCGACTCTAGTAAAACGTTAGCAAAACCCACTCAAACCCATCCATTCGTCGTGCAAATGACGTTAGTGCCAAATCAGGTTTTGCACGTGCAGTCGATCACGTGATCTGCGTATCAAAGCTTTCTTCATATGCAAGTGTTTGCATTGATCACAAGAATTGAAAAAACACTTTTAAACCACAGTTCATGTTGCAAGCGGGAAGATCAGTTATTGACGTCGCAAGAGCAATGGGATGCAGCCGTCGTACTGTGTATGATTTGCGAGGTCGTCTACAACAAACTGGCACCACTTCTGATCGCCCAAGGTCGGGTCGTCCACGTGTGACGTCACGAGCAGAAGACCGTCAAATCGTCCTACGTCACCTACGTGACAGATTTCTGCCGGCTACACGAACCAGGCTGAGATGTTTAGAGGTCGACTGTCCTCACAGACCATTCGAAATCGGTTGCGGGCTGCCAATCTCCATTCTCGACGTCCATATCGTGGGCCAATATTGACGCCGTTTCATCAACGTCAACGTCTGCTGTGGGCCCAACGTCACCTCCGATGGACCCAGAGAGACTGGAATAGAGTCGTCTTTAGCGATGAATCCAGGTTTTCCCTCAGACGGAGACGACGTCGTGAACGGTATGCCCAATGTTGTGTACAGGAAGTCGACAGATTCGGGGGCGGAAGTTGCATGGTGTTGGGTGCTTTCTGTGGGAACAACCGTTCCCGACTTCTGGTCATCCGTGGAAACCTCACAACTGCTGCTTACCGCGACCAGCTGCTCACCCCTGAACTCGTTCCTTTCATGGCGGCTCATGGCCCAGGTCTACAGTTCCAGCATGATAATGCTCGGCCGCATACCGCGATGTTGACACGAAATTTCCTTCAAAACGCTGGAATCAACGTCATGGACTGGCCATCGAGGTCCCCTGACCTTAATCCAATAGAGCACGTTTGAGATGCACTTGGGAGGAGGCTTCGTGGTCTTAGGAATCAACCTCAGAATTTGCAGGAACTTGGCGCTGCCTTGCAAGAGCAATGGCGCAGAATCCCCAACCACATGTTCACAAGCATCAGGCAGTCGATGAGGAGACGGTGTTTGGCAGTGGTGAATGCGCGGGGCGGCCATACACGATATTGAACTGAGAAATTTCTGTATACCCATGTTTTGGAACGGCGGTGTAGCCTAATTGAACTGATTATGGCACTGTCAGTGCATCGAGTACATCACACAGCTCTCAGCAATGAAATAATAACAATTTAACCATGTTACCATCTCTTGTTCTTTTATAGTGCCCTGAAGAAAGAATGTGAAGTTTCTTTTTTTGACTCAGTATATTAGTCTATCACGATCAAGCACACTTTCTGCATTCAATATGACAATGTGCAAGAGAATGTAAATTAATTCAAAAAGGTATTTGCAGTACATAGTTTTACATTATTTGTTACATATGGATTTCTTTGGTGTAGACAATGATCGTTTGTGACATCAATGCATCATCGACCTGTTGGAACGCCTTGTGTCAGTTCACTTTATACTATAATCAATATGAGAGGAAAGGCGTATTACGATTAAACAGCGAGTCGTTTCAATAGACATCACTCAAATTTTAAAGGTTAATTTGTGAATGCTGATTATTACTACTTAATCTTTCCAATCAACCAAGGCGGTATATTGGTACCATTGTGTAATTGTAGCTAGACAAGTTAATGTTGGGGACAGCGAAATGTGACGTGGGCAGAAATGTTAATAAGACTTGGTGGAACCAGTAAGTTTGGGTAAGCTAAGAGGGGAGTTTTAAAGGGTCGAACCCAAACCCCCCAAAACATATCCTGTCATAGTTCTGGGACTTAACTCTACAAAATATCACCCGCGTCCACTTATTCAAGACGTTTATATTTTCGTGTTCTCACCAAGATTCAGAAGCACATTTCAAACTGATAATACAAACGAGACGACCAGACAATCCAGTGATCACTATCATGAGCATCGGTTTGCGCAGTTAATGTCGATGTGATAATAATGAATGTTTGGAGTGTGTATCACCGCTTGCACTTCTGTATGGCCATAGTTGTTTGTACAGAAATCGCTTTTGAAAGATGACTGGTGTCTAACGTGAAATTTGCATGTGTACGATTTTAATTTTCAAACCAAACCAAACCAAAAATCAAAACGGCTATGAACTAACACGAACTGTGTGATGTAAGATGATTGTCAAAATAAATGGTCTACAGTGATTGATCGACCTTCTTGAAAACCGTCAAAATCAAGAATGCCTGTACGGAGACATGACAAAGGGGTAGGGGGGGGTAAGGACTTAGTAGGCGGAGAGAGAGGCGCGCTAGTGTTTGTTGTTGTTGTGAATGCGTGGCCTTGACACTGGGGAAGAGAGTAACCTTGACATTGAGACTGTATAAACGGGAGAGTAGGCGACAGCGTGGCTGGTTAGTGATAAATTTAGCGCGCGGACGTCGGAGAAGTCAGTCCACGCTTGTGAATTTTGATCCCGATCCTAAATGGGTAAAGCAAGTGATTTATTGAGTGAGTAGAAGGGTTTTCCTTGGGAGGGCCTAAATTTCATTTAAAAGAGCAGAATTAAGTAGAAAGTTGTAATTGCTCTAAAGATGATGGGAGATTGTGTGGGTTGAGTAGAAGATGTGTTTTGTAGTGATGTTAAGTGGAAATGAAGTTGTGTAGCTTCTAGTTCAGTGTCCGTCAATCGACTGTTAATCAATCGGGTGTCTGTGAATTTGGAGATATTCCATCACATCGTTACTGTACTTCTCAATTATCTCTTGCTGTTTTTGTTAAGTATATACTGTATATATATAATAATGTTTTCTACCTGATTCATACCTCCTTGACAAGGTTACAAGAATCTGTACCGAAACGTCGCATCACCTGAATAAAGAAGTTATTCATCCATAAAGTTTGTTTTTATCTGATATATGTCAAGTAAGTCAGCGAGCCTGACCACCGCTCACGTTTGTCGCTTCTTACGACAAGCATGGGTTGCTGAAGACCAATACATTATTCTAACCCGGATCTTATCAGATAATAGAAACTATTAACAAAGTATGTTTCAATATGTCTCTTCCAATACCTACATGGGTATTTTTGTCATTAGCCTGAATTTACCACTTTTTTAAAAAGATAATATTGCGCACATCATTCATTGTCGGCAAAGTTCGTCGGCTACCACGAAAATCATCCGTGTTGCTACAGTCATTACAGTATTTTGTTGTCGATTTCCCCGTTGATGCATGTCATTCATCCTTCCACCAGTCACTGCTTAGTTTGATTCAGGTTATATTATTTACAAGCAGCGCGACTTTTCTGGCGCATTGCCTTGTATTGCCTGGGCCAACCAACCAAACTTATCCCTGGTGATCTGGTTCATAGTTCCACAGTTCTTTCTTTATTTTCGGTTACTTCTGTACGGGAAATTGGCATTCGATGCAAGCAGGTCGGTAAACGTATGGAATCTATAATCAATGTTGACATTACCTAGGCAAACATAGGACTTCCATTTACTTACCTAACTCTGCTACAACAGGATAAAATAATTTGGCGTGTGTTTGCGTGCTCTATTCAATGTGACTTTCACACAAGGCATGACCTTTTTTAAGAAATATGTGCATGGGGTCTTATGTGTGTGAGATTGTGTGTTTGTGTGGGCGCGTGCGTGCGTGCGTGCGTGCGTGCGTGCGTGCGTGCGTGTATGTTCAGTACGACCTTCACACAAGGCCGTTCTTCAACATATTTTCTTCATGGAACTGTAACCGGTTACCAAAGTTGTGAATGTACATGTGTGTTAAATTGCATAATACAACGCCTACCCACACATACCTAGACGACATGAAACCACCATCAAGATGTGTACAGAAGTGTTCATATCCACAAATGTGTTTGAGCAATTGAGACAGGGTTAATACTGCTTCGAAAAACAGTTTAGGAAATGGACAACTGGACGTCATGAAACTTTAAATTCAAGAACACAAGTTGAATGTGATCCACTTTGTTGAATGTGTCTGTCTTGGGCCCACGGATGGTGATGGAGATGGTGACCCGTTTGATGAATGTGTTTGTCTTGGGCCCACGGATGGTGATAGAGGTGGCGACTCGCTTTGTTGAATGTGTCTGTCTTGGGCCCACGGATGGTGATAGAGGTGGTGATCGGCTTTGTTGAATGTGTCTGTCTTGGGCCCTCGGATGGTGATAGAGATGGTGACCCTCTTTGTTGAATGTGTCTGTCTTGGGCCCACGGATGGTGATAGAGGTGGTGATCGGCTTTGTTGAATGTGTCTGTCTTGGGCTTATGGATGGTGATAGAGATGGTGATCGGCTTTGTTGAATGTGTCTGTCTTGGGCCTATGGATGGTGATAGGGGGGTGATCGGCTTTGTTGAAGATGTCTGTTTTGGGCCCACGGATGGAGATAGAGATTTGTGACCCACTTTGATGAAGATGACTGTAGTTTGTCCATGATGAAAAGTGAGAGAGATGCTGACCCGCTGCAGATACATTTAACACAGCGGGCCAGCATCTGTCTCAACACATATTTGCTGCTTTGATTTTCTTGCAACTGTTCAGCTCTGAATTTATTGAAAGGTAAGGACCCCTTGTGATGGGAGAATCACGCTCAGGTATGTACTGATTTTCTGTATTGGTTTTTCAATCACAAGGGACAAATATTTACCTACACCAGAAACTGTTTGAGAAGTCAGAGGCAAATAACACATGGTCTGTTTCAGTGGGTGTGTTTTACTGAGAACACATAACTTCCAACACCCACCCTAACACTGGCACGAACTAATTTATCAACAGTGTATGCTAGCGTGTTAATTCCCCTGGGATAATACTGTGGTAATGAAAGGGCTACAACACGCAACTATTAAATATTAAGAAACCTATGAAGCTACTGAACGACATTGTAAACATAAATGTAACAAAGGAGTATTCTTACTCATTGTTCTTATTCTACATTTATTCAAGTCAGGCCAGTATAATTATATCCAGCTCTTACCCCTCACTGTGGTGCATATTTTACATATTCTTAAAACGGAAGTAAGGATAAAACATATGGATGAACAACGTCTATATAATCAATGAGAAGCGACTTTACGTAGATTCTAACACCTTTATCGAGCGAGCTATATACAGGGTAGTATAGGGAGATACATGCGCATATATGAAGCAGTGGTTCTACAATAGAGCCGAAAAGCATGTTGGGTACGAACTGCAGAAGACCTAGTGTAAATCAGATCCTTTCAAATGAAGATTTCTTTATCTTTCGGTCATTGGTGTCAATTTTCAATTGTCAGAGGGCAACACAAAGTACGTGATCTTGACTACCAGTTGTCGGACTTCCGTTTCTGTGGACGCCGAGGTGGCTGAGTGAATTAGATCACTTGCTTTGTGTGATGGCGATTATGTCCTTGAGTGAGTGTTCGAATGCCAGATGGGACTCAGAAGGACTAAAATCTGTACACTTAAAAAGTGTAATCTCAAAAGAACATATGCTACAGAAAATATGTTACAGTTATATGTGAGTGTGTGATGCGTTGCCGGTAAGCTGGGAGTATGTGCTTGCCTTGATCACGGTTGATGTGGATGGCTTTTTGGAGTTTCCTGATGTTGTTACTGAGGGCTTTGATTTTGTTCCACTGGATACTGTGATCGAGGTCTAGTTTAGATGCTAAGCTGTGATGTTCTCTAATTCGTATCTTAAGGCATCTGGATGTTTCACCTATGTGTCCAAAATTACACAGGATATCTTATACTGCTCTTGTTTGTGGGTGGATGGAGGTTTTCCTGTTGCTTTAATGGTGTATGGGATAATGTTACTTCTCTAGATAACTAATGAGTGAGTGAGTTTAGTTTAACGCCGCATTCAGCAATATTCCAGCTATATGGCGGACCAGACAATCCAGTGATCAACAGCATGAACATCGATCTGCGCAATCGGGAACAGATGACATGTGTCAACCAAGTCAGCGAGCCTGACTACCCAATCACGTTAGTCGCCTCTTACGACAAGCATGGGTTACTAAAGATCAATTCTAACCCGGACCACCACAGGTCCTCTTGAAAACTAAATCTTGTTGGGTTGGATTTTGTGGCTGACGGTTCCATAGTAGGGGATCCAAGTGACACAAGGTGCTGATTGTTGAAGAGCTTTCAGGGTTTTTTCTTCATTGTTCTGGTCGTTGTTCTTCTTCTGTAAGATGACAATGTGTAATTTACTTTACAAAACCAGCAGATAGGTGTTATGGGGGATGTTTCTGGGGATCTTTCAGGTGAGTCATACAGTTCTCGGTGATTAAGGGTGAAAGTGGCAGTACCATGGGGAGGCTGTGGGTTTACTGATAGATGTTCCATAGCCTGTGGAACTGATACAGGAATGTATCAATCTGATGATCCCCTCTGTTGTTAGGTTACAATGTATAGGTGAATTTAAGGTATGCGTTTACTGATGATGTCAATGGCTTCGTGTTGGGGTACGTTAGTGAACAGGTCGACAATATCACAGCTGATTAAAGGCACAATGTCACACATTTTCGATAATATTCTGGCCTATAGTATATTGGGGCATAGGCACTCACTTTAGCTTCCTATTGATGCAATAAAATAATTATTATCCCTTACGAAATCGATAATTGAAACATCGCGGCGGACAGCTTCCAAACAGAGAACACTTGCCATATATGGACTGTAAACAATTGCCCCGTACATCGAAAATTGTCGCACGCGGTGTTATCGGTGTTTGCCGAACCGGTTTCGCAATTTAATATTGTAATCTAAATACGTAATTTTGGGGGGAATAAATTATATAGTAGCTTCCCTGAGGGATGATAGTTAGTATTATTGAGATAAATGCATTATTATTTTTTCAGAGAAGAATGTGGTATGACATTGTGCCTTTAGGTGTCATGGATATTTTTGAGTGAGTGAGTGAGTGAGTGAGTGAGTTAAAGTTTTCAGTCACATCGGTAGTATTTCAGACATATTGTGACTATATTAAGTTATATAATTATAATAATTATAGGTAAATTATGATAAACTTGTCAACGAAGGACAGTAAAACAAGTTTATCACAGATGTAAATTAAAAACTAGTTCATGTAATTAAATTTAAAACATTTTAACTATACAAGACGATACATTATAAAAACAGGCTATAGACTGCCAGCAACTGAAGGCAGATCACCATACTAGGGACCATGGGGACTTACAGTACATTTCTTTCCTGCGTGGACCTTAGCTGGATTTACACCATCCCTTCAGCTATTGGCAAGTTTAGATAATTTAGTCTTAAATTAAAATAACATATATGCTACGATTAAACATAGTAGTAGGTTTAAATTAACTTTAATGTTTAGGGACTTGTGTACCCTCTCAGGAGTACAATAATTTTACAATACTTCAAGCCGCTTTGAGGGTACAGCCACTAACAATCTCAGTTAGTAATCTAAACTACCGATAATAAAATATTTATCTATTTACAAACTATTCATCAACATTTCTTTAAAAATAATAATAATTAAATGAAAATTAACAGTATTGAAAAGATCCTTAACAGTTTTTACATTGAAATACTTATCCCTTGTGAGGATCTTTTTGAAGTTGAGACAGGCACTAGGCTGTGCCCCAGCTGCAGACTAGGAGACTGCTTTGACAGGATCCCTTTGAACGTGTATGGTTGCAGAGGCATAAGATGCCCTAGGTGAAGGTTGTTAAGCTTTTTTCGAGGATGAGGCCGATTTCGTGATTGTAACGGAGTGTCTTGAGTAAGACCTTGTGGCCTTTCTGTTGGTTGTTGGTAGGGTCTAGAGAATCATAAATCATGTCTCCTTGAGAAATTAGTATGCCTTTTAGATGATGATGACTATGATTCATGAATAATAGCGCCATATTGCTTTGCCTAGGTAATAGTGTGAACACGTGGGCCAGTATTGTTTAATAGTATATATATAAATTCCCGTTAACTGTAGTGAAAGTGTTTTGTGATCCATTCTTAACAAATAGATTATTCCATTTGTCTTATCAAATATCATGTATCTGTCATCGACTGACGTGAAAATGTAATATTGTCATGTTGTCATCTCACACGAAGACAGCCACATCATATTTCACTAGACACACGAAAGCACATGATGTTTGTCCTTATTACCCTCTCGTTTAGAAAGTACGACAAAGAGATATCAAGAAAATCCAGCACACAACTTTCACAGACTAGGCGTCACGGGGACGTCTTTAGATTTACATGCGAATTTATTCATGTACTGCGGACGGCATATGCACCAAGAGCCGTGTGAGTATTCACACTGAATGTATATGTTACCAGCAAAGCAAGTTCATTTATGTAAATATTCTAAGCGTGATTCCCTCACAGTATTTCCCTCATCATAAATAATGAATATATTAACGAAAGTCTGCAAAGGTGTTTTGATTCGGTTTACTCAACGCCATAGAGGTCTTCTTGTCATTTTGAAATTAGAGCTCGTGTGAAATCCAACCTGGAAACTCCTGTCTGTCTCATTCCAACAGCGTTGTTCTTGTCCACATATAACTGACAGTATGCAGTGTGTCGTTTGTGTAATCGTGCTTACAGTTGGGATCGTTACAGGTAAGCATACATGGTGATGATTACACAATGCCATTTAGAAAGTGGTCAAATGCAACATCTTATATTTGGGATTACACCTTCTTAGTAACGTACAAATTCTAGTACTTTATTGGGTTGAGTCCCATCCGGGATTCGAACCCACACCCTCAGAGTCAGGCACCAAATCGCCAGCACACAAAGTCAGCCGCCTAACCCGCTCAACCACCACGTTTTGGTGCCTGACTCTGAGGGTGTGGGTTCGAATCCCGGATGGGGTGTTATATGATAGCATATTTGTACCGCCCATATATCCGTGCCTAAGCATTCTCAAAGCGCACAGTTACAATCTGATTGTTATTTCCCCGGATAACCCAAGGTGCCTGTGAAGAGCTAGAATGTTAATAGTCACATGACTTATCCCATCGGGTACCCATTTTCTGCTGGGTGAACAGAGGCAATTTTGAATAAACTCACTTGCCTATGGTGAGACCACATGTATCTCATTGTGGGGCAGGACTGAAGTCCTAGAAACTCTGAGTGGAAGTCGCGGTAGCTGAGTGGTGTGTTAGGCGGCTGACTTTGTGTGCTGGCGATTAGGTGCCTGACTCTGAGGGTGTGAGTTCGAATCCTGGATGGGGCTCAACTCAAAACAAAAAAAGTACTAGAATTTGTACTTTACTAAGAAAGTGTAATCCCAAATATAACATATGTTAAAGTTTTTAGATGTTTCCTCAAAAAGGTTCTTTTTCTTGGTATATATGTCTGTTTCCCTGCTTTCGGTTTCTTTAATTTGCAACAAACAATTCAACCCAGAGCGTATTCATCATTCTGGTGAATCGTGCTGTATGAAGAGAGGGAGGTAGCATGTCGACAATGCTATATTGTCATACCCGATATTTGCTTTTTATTTTAGTTCTTAGGGAAAGGGTTTGACAAAAATCGGTCGTCGGGACAGGATGTTGTGTTCCCTCAGTCGATTCGGTACAGTCCAGGACCTAATTGGACATATGTCAGAAAAGGTCCGAGCAGTCAAAACTGGCAGTCTGAAATCGATTCCTTAGATGGATAAGCCGAATGTGGTTGTCTTGCTGACTTAACGTCACACATAGACGGCTGGTACGAGGCAAATCTCTCTTGTTTCCATTATGTTGATAACGTCTCCATAGAGATAATATCGTGTTTCGATGGACACCAAAATGTCTGGCCACTCCACTTCCTTTTGGGCCATTTTAGTCTCCAGCATACCTACGGCACGGAGACGCATGACGAAAACGTAGATGAGGTTGAAATTAACGTGGTTTCCAAATGTGTTGAGAGGCTAGAGAATAAACAAATGTTCTTCAATTTTCAATATCTGGGTGTGAACTTCAGTTCATTGAACACAAAGTGAACGTTCAACGCTCAATCAGTGGCGTCAAATTTCATCCCAAAGTCACCCGTTTATTTAGAGATGTTTTTATCACTTTTCATGCAATTTTATGTTTTGTTTCATGTTATGCACGGTTACTTTTTTCAGTTTGTACATCTGTCAAAATATTGTTTCTCTAATAAAACCTTGTACAAAAGTAGTGTCAAATAACTTAGTTTTAGTCAAACCGTACACATATTAATGTAACATGAGGTGTTATTCCATCATGCATTGTCATTTCACTTCATTTTATCTTATATAGAAAGTAACCGAATTGAGAGTCTGATCCAGGATGGAACAGTTGCAGATCAGACTGGATGCCATCCAAAAAAGAAGCATTCATCCATCACGGGGAAACTATAGAGATCCTCATTTTTATCGACTTTGTACAAACATTCATTGTTGCTTCGTGGGGACATGTTTGTGAAATTGATTGAATCTTAAACGGAGATTTGTCATAACTTTGTCACTTTTATTTAACCTTTGACGTCATAACTTCATTGTTTTGGCAGTAACGCAGTTCGATCATAATGTTAATTAAGAACGGTAAACCGAATTTCGGCAATTTTCAAACATCCGTATCCGAAGGTTAGTACAATATTTAGTCTTTTGCAAATTTGATTTAAAAACTGGTTCAAGCATGTACAAATACTTAACAACACAATATAAAAACAGGCTATAGATCACCACCAACAAAAGAAAGACCACATTACTAGGGCCTCTTTTAAAGAGCACACCTCCTCAATAACAGTCTGAAATCGTTTGCACAGAACGTTCATTTCTCACAGAATGTTGTGCTTTTACGACTTTTCAGGTGACAACAACCTCGCCCTTCTGCGTCCCGCCACCCATAGTATTAATAATGACTACGCTACTGAAGGTCCAGAGCGGGCAGTGGACGGCTTCAATATTACAAGGAACAGCGATGATCTGAAATGCACCTACGTTGAAGTCGGAGGATCGTATGCTCGACCTGGATGGTGGCAGGTGGATCTGCAGGTGACTGTCAGAGTGGGCCGTGTCAGGATCACCCCTGCGGAGTATACATGTACGTATAACAATGCGGGGAAAGTTTAGTGACATTTAGACACTGAAACAACATACATATTTTTCTGTTGTATCCATAGATCCAAGTTTCAAGGGCTTGGAATGCTCAGTTTTAATGGCAATACTTGCTGTTTGTGTTTTCGCTGTTGGTCCGTTACACAAAGCGATCTTGAATGTAGCCTTAACGTGATAATAACTGTCATGCTTTCACATACACTTACGATCATCGTAGTCCTAATATCGCTTTGTGGAACACGGCCATGGTCTTTACCATGCGCTAATTGCATTTGTTTCGAGTAAGATCATGACGGCTATTGTCCTTCGTTACCTTCCGAGGGCAGACTGTGGCATTCCACCTCTGCGTCTCTGATGAGTCTGTTTTACGTGACAGCTGAATGGTCTGTGGATTATGACAGGAACGTTATAGACTATGTTGTGTATGTTGAAAGTTAATTTTCTCCTCTGAGAACCCCCAGATTGAGGAGCTAGGGAGAGAAAGTTTCAGCCCGGGACTTTCAGCTAGGAATACGTGATCTAATGGTATTCGTTGCAAGTACGTCTTCCTACGTTCGCCGAATATATATACTGAAAGGCAAAAGAAACGTCGTAATATTAGAAATGGCATTTGAGTATCAATGGAGTATTTGAACCTATTTTTTTAATATACACCAGAAGTCAAGTTTTAGGAAACATGAATCGTGGTCGTATAGCCTGCATTGCCCAATAAAGTATTGTTTGAGATTGAAGTTAGAAATGTTTTTGTTTTTTGGGGAGGGAAAAGTTCCCACAAACACAACATTGAAATTGAGATGCACGTGCAGCATTAATGCATTCAGGCATAAATTGCCGGCTTAAATGGCAATCGTTCACTTATTTTCTGAACACAGCAGCTATGACTAGGTTAACGAGAGATCAACCATAACAAACTATTGGACGTCTGCACGCTGGTCAACATGCTCGAGTCATTGCTAATGACTTCAGTTGCAGCGTACGAACGATAGAACGTCTTAGAGTGCGATACAACGCCACCAGCAGCACTGATGACCGTCCACGTAGTGGTTTACCCCGTGTAACAACACGTCGCCAGGACCGTCATATCGTCCATCAACACGTGCAAGACCTATTCGCAAGGGCCAGAGAAACAGCTTGGGTGACCATAGGAAAACACCAGCGACCAGTCAGTGACCTACCATTCGGCGACGTCTCCAAGCCAGGAACCTGTTTTGTCGATGTCCTGCCAGGAGACCCATATTCACCCAACGTCACCGCCGGGAACGTATCCAAGTGGACACAACAGCGGCAAAACTGTCGTGGGGGACAATGGAGAGGGGTTATCTTCTCTGATGAAAGTCGGTACTGCATTTCAGTGGCGTATTATTTTATAAAAATAGGTTCAAATGTTCCATTGATACTTAAATGTCATTTCCAATATTACGACATTTCTTTTGCCTTTCAGTATATATATATATATATATATATATATATATGAGTCCGTGCCACTGCATCCCGCACGTCAGTAAAAGAGTGCGAAAAAACTGCAGTCAAAGCGGTACTTGAACATAAACACTGTACTGGTGAGGTACAGCCTCAGCAGCCTTAGCCGCGAGAAGTTTGGGCGGGTCATGTTGAAATGTCAATACTGGGACATGACCTTGATGGAACGGAATTGCCACTGATTCGGGAATGTGATCTCTCTGGCATGAATCTATCCCACCACAAATCATCACGAAATTAACCCCAGATCGACGTCTCTCGATAACACAAGCTTGAGCATAACGATCCCCGAGATGTCTTTATACACGTTGACGTCCATCACTATGTTAAATGTTAAATGTGGATTCGTCTGTAAAGAAATAAACAGTCCTCCGCCACAAATTAGGTTGCCAGTTTTCTCGATGACGTTACGTAAGGAAAGGTGGTATGGCGAGACAACGTGGTCGTATCCCGTAACGACGTATCCCATAATCAGTTTCTGACATGCCAAAGTCCTGGAATGGTCTGAGCAGTGGTCACTACAGTCAGGAACCTCTGCTGGAGGTGGGTCAACCCGTATCCATCTGTCCTGTCTTGGCGGTGACGTCCTGTACGCGAGCAATCGGCAACTTCCTTATTGTTTCTGATGCCGTCAGAATAGTCCTGAATTGGTGTTTTGGTGGCAATGGAAATAGGAAGCCACAAAACAGTCATGAGTGCAGGCGTTATATGCGGCACCTTAACCGTTAAGAGTCCGTAGTTTCCGCACCCCACGCTGAGATGCGCATGTCTACGTGTCCATGCCGGAAAATAGCTTGTATGGTCAATTCAGTTCACTAATTACTGTTTCTATGTCTGTATTTATGAACACATGTAGTTGCAAAATATATTTTGATTTCCTATGTGCAGTTTCTTTTTGTGCTTACTATACATCCTGCCCGCTGGTTACTTTGCTAATAGTAGCACAATTTCCATCCCGCCAGTTGTTAAATTTTTCAAGGTATGACTGACAGTATTAACCTGTTCATGCGCTAAAATCTAACATCTATTGATTCGAACATTGGCCTTTGTAATAATTTCACTAAATCTCTTTTTTCAGATGGCTTACCAAACAACTTCCGTTTGGACGTATTCCAAAATCTGCAGTGTCCTCAACTTTGTTTGCAGTACAACGGGAGATTCACCGAAGCTGTGGCGGAGACAGTGTACTGCTCGACGCCAGTAAGAGGACGATTTGTGCGCTTTACCCAAGACGTTCCAATCTATTTGTGCGAGGTCGAGGTGTATGAATCAAGAGAACCGGAAGAGACAGTCAGGGGTAAAGTTTTGCATTGAGTCTGTGAGTGAGTTAATATATATCGTCACATCGGCAATATTTCAGCCATATCGTGACGAGAACAATTAATAATTATATTGTAGATCAATAAAATTAAAAATAAAAGCCTGTTGACGAAGAACAGTAAAACTACTAGTGTATCACAGATATCCATTTAAAACTAGTAATTAAATCTAAAACAGTTTAACTAGAAATAACAAGACAATGTGAAAAAGGGCTATAGATTGCCAACAACTGAAGGTAGATCACCATGCTAGGGACCATGGGGATTTACAGTACATTTTCTTCTTGCATGGCTCCTAGCTGGATTTACATCATCCATTCAGCTGTCAGCAATTGTCGACGAATCTAGCCATAAAGTAAAATAACAGAGATACTACAATTAAAACTTGGTAGATATAAAAATACTTGGAAAGACACGGACTTACATATTCTCTCAGGGGACGCATTGAGTCTGTACATTTGCATATCGTAATCATTCTCTGTTTGGTTAATGTTCAGTTTGTCACTGATCAGAGTTTCCCAAATGGGGTTTGGTATATAATTGTAAACTAACTGTGTAAAGTCTATGAATTGATTAAAACTCAGTGATGACAATACGGGTTAGCATGTACTTCTCTGCTAGTAGCATCAGCCATTCAGAAACAAACATATGAATGAAATGATATATCTTTTCAGATGCCAAGTTTGTAAAACAACCTGGCAAGAAGGCAGTCATGCTGAACCCTCAAGAGCTACGAACCATGTCTGTCCTCCAGTGTGCGAAATCCTGCATGGAGTATGGGTCCTGTCCATTGTTCAACTACAGAAAACTCGGTGGAATCTGCGAGATCTCTTACAACGTGAGCAGCAGCAGTGACATCACTGTGGGTGCGTCTGGCTGGAGTGTCTTTGAACAGAACATTTGTTAATTTAAAGAATTAACTTCTGAATATTTCTGTTTCCGATGGTCATACGAAACAAACAGCTGATAAAAACGCTTGGGATGGATATACTATTGTATATTTTTCTCTGTTATGAGATTAATTATTTTCAGTTTTGTGGAAACTCGGTGGAGGAAATCTCATCGACCATTTCAAGTTCTACATTTAGACCCATCTTAAATTAATGAAAATATATGTTTTTTTGTCTTGAATAACACACTTCTTGTTTATAATTAGTCACTATGCTTGGTGCCAATATGCCCCATTTGGGCAAGTGTACCGCTCACCACAGTCATTACAGGCACCAAGACAACTATGACAAATCAGTATCATTTGTGGCCCTGGTACGTTAGCACAGGAATCTGATTTTCAGCTCGATATGTTTTCAGGTTGGAATATGTTCATGGTTGTGTAATGGGAGGTTTCACAACTGTAATAAACGACATGACACAAAGTTACAGACTGATAACAGGAAGTAAAAATGTCAGCTGCGAGTCGGGAACAAACGAATAACTGTGATGTATAAGAAACTTGTTTTTTTAAAGTGAATACATTCGAATACCAATGGGCATTACTCTGCCTTGTTTCGACTAACTTTAGCTGACAAAATGAGGTTAATTAATCAAGTCAAATAGGATGGCCGTTTTGCATAACGTGGTAGAGTAAGTGCCTTGGAACGCTTATTCAAGAATACATGGTATCATTACGATAATTCTGGAAAGGATACTGTCGCATTAATGGGTTTCACAATAATTGTACTTGTGTGACATCTTATATTAGGTCTTGTGACTATTTAACTACGATCCTTTAAAATTCAGTCATTTAGATCAGTTACCGTTTACTTATTGCATTCAAGCAGGACATGCTTGACCGATTCGTGAGGTAACAGACAGTCTGGTGAAAAATGTTCACATGAATTCTGAACACATTAATGTAAACAAGAATGAGATTGAGTCACTGAGAAGAGAATTCAATGAATAGAAAAAATACATGGAAGCAAACCTCTTAACCCAGGAGTTGTATTCTCACAAGCAGAATTTACTAGTGTATGGTATTCCCAACGCAGAAAAGCAGGACGTAGCGTGTCAATTACTCTTCGCTGATATCGGCGTTACCTCGTCACCCGGTGTTGTCGCCATACATGTACATCGCCTACCTCGGAAAGTACAAACGAGCGCACCAAAACTCCCCCAAAGCAATAGTAGTAAAGTTTGTACATATGTCCGATAGACAGGAGGTACTACAAGCCAGTGACAAGAATTCTTCTACTCAGCGGCATAAGAAGCTAGTTATAAGAACAGAACCTACCCATCCCCTAGAAATACCGAGGGAAACTTGCAGCTAAGGCATACGCCCTACGTACAGACCACAAGGTGCAAACACGAATCTACGAGATGGGAATCAGTTATTCTTGTGTACAGGGAAAACAGCGACTCTTCTTTGAAACCAATAGAATTGGACCAAAACCTATAATACAGCAACGCCTACAGTTTTGCTGGGTTGTGTGTCAAATGACTGTTCTGTTGCATCCGTTTCTTTGAATCTATGCGATGACTTTGTTTCCTTATATATTTTGATTGCTTTTTATCACAACCTCGTGTTTAATTCTGATGGAATATGTTTATGCTTCTAGGATTGTGATCAGGGCTCACTAACAGTTTTCCTTAATAATTAGATTGTAAATGCAATGTTTACGTATGAGTTCTGCTTGAGACAGAAATCCCGATTTTCATGATGTGCATTTATTATTTGTGTGGCGGATACGATATCTAGTCAGGAAGCAAATATGTACTTGTATCATTTCTTTTATTCATGTTTGTTTTTGACAAAACTTACATTTTCCATCTCAGAAAAGCAGTGTACAGCTGTGAAAATAGTTCCTATAAGATATACACTTGAAACATATTTCGTCAGAATTTCGTAGTGAAGTTCTAAGTTCACAAAAGAATATTATTAATGATTTGGCAGGATGAACATTTGACCTTCATTTACTACAATTGCTGAGATAACAAGCAAGTATATATTTTACCACATGCTCAATCCCATAACTGTGCATGTTATGATTATAAAGACGTTTGAAAGACGTGGTATGTCCTTTTACAATGCCTGCGTAATATTCTTTACCCCATTTCCCGGGACCATTTTAGTACATGTATCACAAGCTATAGAAAAGGATACGTGCATGTTTTGTTTGCAAATATTTAGGGACAAATCTGGATCGTAACACTTAGATATCCGAGCACCGAGTAATTAAGTGCGCGTGCCTCGATTAAATATACATATCCCAGCTCACTATTTCACGTTGTCACAACGTTATGCTTTCGTTGTTACAGCGTTATTCTGTGGACTCCCATTTTCGTTGTCATAACGTTGTGACGTGAGGTTGGATACGTAATTTTCACGTCGTCACAATGTTGAAGTTATTTGTTGCTAGGGCTGCGCAATATAACCGGTTTACCGGTATTTACCGGTTCAGACATGAAAACGATACGTATTGCGATACGCTGATCGAAAACCGGTATTTTGACTTGCATTCGGAAAACTTCGTAACACTCGGAAATGTTCGGATATGTCCTTGTTTCATTTCTGCCAAATATTATTCACATTTTGATTTTATCATGATTAAAAGTTGTTATTAAAGCTTTATCAAGCCTTGTGATTTTGTTGTGTTTTAGCTTTATAAATCAAGAATTAACTCGATTATAAGTAGTTTTTTTGTTTAAAAATACTTCATGCAATATATTGCAATACATATCGCAATACATGCTTTCGCATCGCAATATATCGCAATATGAAAATTCTCTGCAATAGCCACCCCTATTTGATGCTAACGTATTTTACGTTGTCTTAACGTTCCACTTAATGTTAATAGTTGAATAGTGTTCCCAGTAGTGAACAGTGCATAAGAAACAAAGCAGAAATTCACTTCAATGTCTATTCGTCAATTTGCATGTCTTGTGTTGTCTGAAGCTGTAGCTGAATAGAGAAGAAAGAATTTCAAGTGAAAACGTTTACTCTATCGTGACAACAATTTGTTGTGTAATAGTCGATACACAACGTTTGGACAACGAATATGTAACGTTGATGTCACGTTGTAAAATAACGTTATAAATGACGTAATACTAACGTTGTGACAAGGTTGTGCCATGACGTCACCAATCTATAACCTTCTTACAACGTTGCGAAAACGTTGAGTGTTAGCTGGGAAGTTACAGATTAGGATAGTGAGCTTCTCTATTCTGCACCCTTTCGCGCTCCCTTATCTCTCTTTTGTTCCCATCCTCATTTTCTGTAATCTCCAGTTACATATTAATAACGGCATCAAACGTTCATTAACTGTAACATGCAGAGTATTATATGTACTATCTTTGGTAAAATGCAAAATGTTACCGTTACAGCGGACTCCCTCTAAACCGACATCCCTCTAATCCGACATACCCTGTAAACCGACATACTTATGATCCCGAGTTTGGCCCTATATAATATCATATATGAAACTCTCTGTAATCCGACATCCATCTATTCCGGATTCTGGAGACACACAAATACGGTCCCCAAAACATGTTTTTTGTGCAAATTAACTCTCTCTAAATCCACATTGTAATTTCACAAGAGATTGCATCAGCCAACACGCTTGGGCAAGATGTGGCCTGCCAATGCGTAATAGGATTGACTGTTAATTATTTGCTAATTACTTGTTCGATGGATTCATACATTGGTGAAATCACATGTTAAGTGCTTGTTTTGTTTAAATGACATTGATATTGAGATTATCTGCTTTTAACATGAGTATTGCCAGTCAGTGTCACCAACACATATATGTATTATATTATAATAAGAAGTCATGGTCAGTTACTGCAGTTACCTCTCTTTTTATCAACTTCATTTTTTAACCTTTTATATGTTCATCATTATTGACTTAATAAACATGGGTTTGTTGTAAAGCAACACATTTACAAAATACAATCAAATTCAACAGGTTTCTGTCCTCAAACAACAACAATAACCATTGATAATACTACATCGATATTGAATTCCAAATATCTATTACTCTTTACCTATTTCATATTTTTTAACCTTTCTAATTCGGCCTCCAATTTATAATTCACCTAACACTCTGTTTGCTTGTTTTCTATTTTTTTATTTTTTTGGGTAGTAACGGAACTCTTAAAATTTCTAATTTTTGTTCCCCGTCATTTCTTAATGAGTGTACTACCCAGTCGCCTAAATACCTTAGTTGTGCGTGCGACGCTAATTAAAGCAAATAACTAACTAATGACTGCACTACAAGTCACGATGGCTACTGAACTGTGCTCTTGAGCAAAAAACTTCTGATCACCCTCCAAACCACCATCACTGACTTTTTTTTTCATCATTTAATATTATTCACAAACTATCATTTATTATTACACAGATGATATTTTTAAATACAGCGACATTGATATAAATATACATATACATTTCACTGTGTTTGTTTAATTTTGTCTGTGTGTGGTTTAATTTTGGATTGAGTTTCTAAAAACTCCCCCTAAACCGACATCCCTCTAAACCGGCAGCAATATTACAGCAGCCTGTAAATAATCATGTTTAGGAAGATCTAACCAATGATTGATGGTATGAACAACGTCAAGCGTCATCCAGGGTCCGATCCGTGCAATCAACCATGATGTTTACCTGCACATTAACCAGTGGAACCAGTGAACAACGTATTTATCTTACCGAACACCTTAATGTTAATTTTGAATTGTTTGCAGCACGCATACAAATCTTTTTGTAGCCATCGCAAGATTTTGCTGACAAGAAAAACAGATTTAGAGTTATCTAACCTTCCATCGATTTGCATTCGCAAAACATCGGTAATTTCCGTACATCATACGTGATCATTTAATGTTATTCGAAATAAAGAATTACTACCACGAAGTACAGAATGAGTTGCCATTGACAGCGGGGTACATTGAAATGTTACTCGATTGTAAGCGGGGTACATTGAAAATAATAGAAGAGCGCTCAGCCAATCAGAAAGCGACATTTATGTGTGAGGTAAGATAAATTATATAGTACTAACCCATGACCAGCATAGGCAGAACAATCATTGATACAAACACAAATTGTGGGGAATCGAACCCGGGCCTTCGTTGTGACCAGCGAACGATTTAACCACTAGGCTACCCCATTGGCCCATGTATGAGTCCGCGTTGGCTCGTCACGCTGAAGACCCGGGTTCGAATCCCCACATGGGTAAAATGTGTGAAGCCCATTTCTGGTGTCCCCCGCCGTGATGTTGCTGGAATATTGCTAAAAGCGGCGTAAAACCAAACTCAGTCAATCAGTTGTATGAGTCCAGTGAGTGAATACCTACACTCCTACAACTTCTATTGTAACACAGCTGATGTCATGGATATTAACACCTGTGACAAACAATTGAGCTAGTTTGCCATCACTGATAATAACGAACAGGATTAAACCAGCAGGCTAATCCGTATTGTCCATGTCGATTCAGCTACAGCTGTTGAAATTGACATATATAACATGCCTGTGTGTCTAATCGCTGATTGTCTTGTGCATCTGGCACGTTGATTACCTGCTAGACAGATGAGGTTTTCACTGGCATGTTGAGCATCTGATGTGAATAGCGAGGACCAGCGAGATTTACTCAACGCTGTTATACTAGAAAAGGACGGGGAAGGTAATTTGTAAAGATGTAAATACCGACAAACCACACATATGGTAACAGGGGTTTAGTGCTTTTTGTTCTATGTGGTTGTTTTTGTAATTCAGAGAAACATATTGTTGAATTAAACATTTGTAATAACAGAATGGACCAATGTTAATGCAGTACTTGTATGTCTTAAATAAATAGGCTTTTGGTAACATGTATTGTATTTACGGACACCGTGTCACATACTTATCATGAATGTACACGTGCTTACGAATCTGTTCATGATCCTTACTCTTATTACAATGCTTGATATGCAGGTGAGGTTTTAAAAGTCTCAGAAAATACACGTTCTGCTAAAACCACTCTTGCATATGACTGTTTTAATCACCTTTATAAAGTGTTCCATCATAAAATTTCATCCATTACCCCCAAACTTGGAATAACAATGCAATCTCACTGAAGGCATGGTGTAAATCCAGCTGGCTAGGGTCCATACAGGAAGTACAAGTACTGTACAAGCCCGTGGTACCAAGTAAGGTGATCGACCGTCAGTTGCAGGCGATCTATTGCATGTTTCTCCATTGTACTGGCTTGATGTGGTGAACTATTTTTTAGTTTACATGTTAGTCTTAAATCTATATCTGTGATATTCTTGGAGTTGTTAC
The DNA here is from genome assembly GCF_003918875.1 of Haliotis rubra. Taxonomy (NCBI): domain Eukaryota; kingdom Metazoa; phylum Mollusca; class Gastropoda; order Lepetellida; family Haliotidae; genus Haliotis; species Haliotis rubra. The sequence goes on from NW_025765406.1 coordinate 122,870, forward strand.
TGTCATTTGTAGACTGGTTTATAATACTTCTTTATGTTTCACGTATATATAACATATGGTTTAAACATATTTTATTTTATTCAAAAAGAAAGAAAAGAAAGAAAAGGATTGGCAAACAAGCCTAAATGGCTTATATTAATGCCGCTCCATAATACATGTGGACGTTCACATTTGTGCATAATGTTGTACATATTTATAGTGGTTATATCAAGTTATCTCTGAATAATAACAATCATGGATATCAACAATTTATCTTGGTTTTGTTTCGTGGCCAGTTGATACAAATAAAAAATAAGAGAAGCTACAAAACTGTATGAATCAAAACGTTTTGATGTAATAATGAATTGATGGACTGACATATAGGCTGTTATACTGCCGAACTGGCTATAAATCGTAACTCCCTCACTGTTTTACATAGAAATATGAACCAAAACGATCAATAAATAACAATATTGATTAAGACTGCTCGCAGTTTCTCTATTTGTCTTATTTGCGTTGAAAGTCAGAAGATGATCTGCCATGTCAGATCTACTCAATAGTACGCTTACCCTCTCCTGATTTTAACAACCATTGAAAATCCGTTCATGTAATAAAATTATACAATGGCATATGTGGATCGAAGGAACATTTTATATAAATATTAAACATAATACAAACATTTGAGTTAGGAATAGAGGAGACAAGTGAGACCACTTCGTGTGTTTTACGTTATGCATGTATACAGATTCAGAGTAGCAAGACACTTTTCACTGTGATATGGGGATGTTAAACGTTCCGTTGAGTTTGCACCCGTGAAGATCCGGGTTGGAATTGATCTTCAGTAACCCATGCTTGTCGTAAGATGCGACTAACGGAATCGGGTAGTCAGGCTCGCTGACTTGGTTGACACGTCATGGTATCACATTTCCTTAGATCGATGCTCATGCTGTTGATCACTGGATTGTCTGGTCCTGACTCGAATATTTACAGACGATATAGCGGGAATATTGCTGAGTGCGGCCTAAAACTAAACTCGCTCAAGTTAAGGTTGAGCAATATTCAAGCGGGTCCAGCCTCTGATCCATCGAGTATGCTCGTTCCACATGGGCCTCAGAGATTGTTTGATGATGGATACAACATTCGGCTGAGCTTTCAAAATGTGTTATGGTAGACATGTGGAGGCCATTTTCGAAATTGACCTATCATTGACACAATTGATATCTGATTCTCTTCACTATTTTGTAGCATATGTTCCCATGTTGTTCTTTTCAGGTAAAAAGATGACTTGCCTTTTCGCGTGTTTATGACGGTGGGGCAGGACACTTTCACCTTTACACCAGCACCTAGTATCCTCAGTTTTTCATAAAGACATGATCATGATATAGACGCCATGGTACAGTGCAATCAAGTCTGTTTTCAGCAGAGATTTCTCTTGAATACTGAAATCGTATTCCTACACACAGAACACCATCTAAAGAAAATAGCATCCATACTTTACGCATAAAAGCCTTGTTCATTTGTATGTAAAACATTTTCAACTGGTTGGCCATAACAGTACATGATATATCGGCCTCGTAATCTATGGCGTCGTTCTTGCAATTCTTGCGGAGTTTACTTTTGGGGATTTTGGTAATTGCTAGCATGTGTAGTGTGTTGTTAATAAGGAAACACCAGTCAATCCAATACACGTACAAAATGTCCAAGGAAGCAATGAAATCAGTGCCGGTGACTGGAAGATTAACATCAGCAACAGCAGAGAGGCCACTGGATGTAGCATTACTTTCCACATGCCCTGGAACACCACCAAATATAGGTATGTAGACATAAATAATCAGGGTCGAAACAGAGCATCACCCAAGAACTGTTAAACTTGGACCGTCACCTGTCACAAATTCCGGACAGCCTTGGTGATTTTCCAAGTTCCTTTTGTGCCTTTTAAGGTGCATTGTACATTGCTTCCGACTGACTTGGACAAAGTACTGTGACTATGTGTCCCAGTCCACCCAGCTGTAAGTGAATTAAATTTTTAAGGCACATCGGCAGAATTTCAGCCATATCGTGACTATATCGTTATGTAATAATAGTTAGTGAGTGAGTTTGGTTTTACGCCGCTTTTAGCAATAGTCCAGCAACATCACGGCGGGGGACACCAGAAATGGGCTTCACACATTGTACCCATGTGGGGATTCGAACCCGGGTCTTTGGCGTGACGAGCCAACGCTTTAACCACTAGACTACCCCACCACCCCCACATTGCTTCCGACATCTTTCCATCTGTACCTAAAAATCGATATACCTCCGATTGTGAAAATATGGTGCATGTTACATCAAAACTATCATCATATATTTTCGAATTTTTTCTCCCACTGGATTCGATTTCTATTGTCTCTTGCTTAGACTTCGTTTGTTATGTTGTCATGGGAACTAAACATGGAAGAGTAACTCTTACCAACATTGACAAAAGTGCCACGTAGTATTATTAATGGTTTACGCAATTATTAAATATATTGGGCACTTTTTAGGAAAATTTGTGTCCACCCATGGCAATGTACTTTTCTATATTGCTTAGAGGACAAATATATCCTGATTTTCGTTTCGCGATTTCTCCAGGAAAATCAGGTCATTATGCAACTTCTTCTACGTGACATCGACACATGATCTTTCTGTCAAATATCATACACACAACACACGTTCCAATTTTATGCATAACTCTTTTACAAACATTATTATGACACGCTGAAAACGCCAGTCCAAAATGAGACCTAACAGACTTCTCACTCAAGTTGATCAAGTTGATATACTTACTGGTTAGAGAGACGAAGGTCTCAGGTTCGATACCCAACAGCGTCAAATCCAATGAGGGTACTTGCTGTTTGGTGCCGTAGGTATAACACAAAGAGTGTTAGGCTCGGAATCAGTATTCTTTGCCTGAATCCTTGTTAAACTGTAGGATGGTGTATGCAGTTCTAGGGACACATGTTGTAAACAAATTACAAGCAGTTACACAAATGCATAGGTGCAATATTAATGAACTTGACATTAAACACCACCTCAACCTCCTAACTGTTACTTGAAAGGTCTAATCTGTTGATAAACTGCAGCGAAAACTGCAGCAAGTCACTCACTCACTCACTCATCCATACATTGTTACATATACTGTTACACATAACTAAATAGAAGGCAACAGCCCAGAGAGTGTCTTTTATGTTGTATTTATTGCCCTAAAAAATAAATTGTCTACAATTCAATAAAGATGTTTGAAAACAAAAGAAAAAAGTTCTTAACTGCCAGATTAGTACTTCTTTCATACGAGTGAGTGAGTGAGTTTAGTTTTACGCCGCTTTTAGCAATATTCCAGCAATATCACGGAGAGTGACACCAGAAATGGGCTTCACACATTGTACCAATGTAGGGAATCGAACCCGGGTCTTCGGCGTGACGAGCGAACCCTTTTACCACTAGGCTACCCCACCGCCCCTTTGCAAGAGGAGCGTGTGAGGCTGAATCTCACAAACATCACCCTAGATAGTTCACAGTACCCCGAACACTTTCGATGTCTCCTCCATGTGGAGATGACTCTGAATATGGTTTGATATCCCCTCTTTGGAAGCAAATCTATCGCCTGCTTTATTTGGCCTTTTCTTCCAGTATCAAGAATAAACAGTGCCATAGAATAGAAAACGGATACATTTTCTGTTTCAAGGTGAACCTGTGAAGCTGAATTTCACAAACATCACCCTGGATCAGTTGCGGACTAAGTATCCCTCCCACCCTGGGGACAGGTACAGGCCCGAGGGGTGTCGGTCCGGGCAGCGACTGGCCGTTGTTATTCCTTACAGAGACAGGAAGCAACATCTGGGGATCCTTCTCAACAACCTCATCCCCTTCCTCAAAAAACAACAGGCGGACTTTACGATATTCGTTGCAGAACAGGTAAATATATATGTATGCGGTGTACTTTTATAGTTTATGTGGTTCATCATTGCTTCGGTTAAACTATCGATGTGTATCTTATCCAAAAATGGTTCCTGCTTTGCTACCCAAATCTACTTTTCTTAGAGCCTTCTGAACATGTCGCAAGTTTCCATTGCTTGTCTCCTTGTGGAGATACATACCAGGGGAGAACATCTGGCAGGTTCCTAAATATTGTCTAAGATTCCAGCGCAGAACGTTCCGATAGTACCCAACGCCTGTCTTCTCCGAGCCCCCGGGCCGCTTTACATCACACAAGCGTGAGTTTGGTACGCCAAGTACATTTACCTATGAAGAAATTCAAAATATGTTTTCTATGATAAAAGTGTGAAACTTGACATGTGTAAACCTGATTGTTGAGATCTCCCATGGTGATATGACACAAGTAGATTCCGGGTAAGGATATCGGATTGGGTGGTTAGATCGATTGCTTGTTATTGTATTCGTTGATCGATGATCATGATGTTAGTGACCGTACGGGGCTGCCCAGTCCAGATACGGTTATTTTCAGACATGTCCAATATAAGCATAGATTGTTGTTCAACCAGCAACACCTGTATGACTAAATTGAGTGAGTTTAGTTTTACACCGCTTTTACCTATGTGGGGAATCAAATCCAGGTTTTCGGCGTGACGAGCGAACGCTTTAACCACTAGGCTACCCATCAACCCTACATGACTAGAAGATTGTTGAAAGTGGAGTCCGTACATTGTTCTGTGATAGAATACATCTGTAACATTAGCTGTATATATCGGTGTCATCCGTTTCATTACAGTTGGCCTTCGCCCGTGGCCTGTAACCTTTTCAAGGTGGACTAGTTTGTTCCTCAGTGGCTCATGACACTGTCATCCGTCTCCTGAAATAAACATTGTGTGAAAAAGCAGAATAAATAAATCCGTCATTTCCTATGGTAAAAGTAGGTCTTAAGTGATGGAAAGGGGATCGGATTGGCTACTAGCGGGTCATCGTTTAGAACGATACTTAAAACATCAATCCAGAGTCCAGGGTATAATGCCTGCAGAACTGCTGAATTCGCGTTAAATAACGAAGACAATGTTGACAAAATCAGGCATTAAGATTAGGAAACTGGAACAAGTAGAATGAAAAATCAGTCAACTCATATTACGAGTCAGGTAAAATATATGCGTAGCAATCAATTATATGTATTATATTCTACACCTTTAAGGTGATATTTGAGAAAGGGGAAACGGACGATTGCAATTATCCGTGCAAATTGGCGTACGTTAATTTTTTTTATAAATATAGGTTATCATGCAAGTGTTTTTGGATGGTTATTACCCTGCATTAGGAATATACATTGTATTTTGCGAGCCAAAACACACGAGTGTGATAACCTACTTATCATTATACAATGCCATTCTTACTTTATAACTTTAGAAAATGCGATTTTAATTGCCACAAATCATGAAACTAAACTTCGTGGAATGTGCATAGATATCTATACTACCCATCAAAGGTTTAGATTTGCTTAAATCAGTCACTATAACTTATGTATGTACATATGGTTACAATGAAGATGAATTTCTCCACTGTATAAACAGTACCTTTAAACTGTATGGATGATTTTACAAAATCTAGTTCAGAACAGTTGACTGAAGTAAGTGGCTACATTTACACTATTGAGTCTACACTTTTGATGGGGAGTATATGAAGTCACAAACATGTGCGTCGCATTACGTTGCGTCACGCGCTCGGTGACACAATTTTCTGCGTTAGGTCATCTAGCTCCCATTAAGATTTTTATGTCAAAGCACATATCATTGTCAACAAATCTTAGCTTACGTTTGAAAAATAAATACAAACTCGCGTGGAACTTCAGAAACATTTAATTAACCTTTGAACAACTACACTTTAATGTTCGCGTGACATTCTGCACCTGGATTTCTATGCCGTCTGCTCGCTAACACTGACAGTCGGTCGGGGAACTGATGTTGGTATCTTCGTAAACCTATGGATTTCTATCTTCACTCCCACATTTCAGGTGCCGGGAGGAGTATTCAACCGAGGTCTAATGATCAATGCGGGCGTCACGGCCGCGCTGAAGTCGGATAACTTCACCTGCCTTGTCATCCATGATGTTGACCTCATCCCAGAGACTGGCGACAACTACTACCGTTGCCGGGAAGACCCTATACATCTGTCGACTGCCATATCTAAACACGGATATAAGTATGTACAAACCGACATTTTGACCAACAACCAGTATCTGGCATGAACATATTTTACAGAAAAACAGATTCTGAATGAAGTTAAAAAAATATAATAAAACGGAGCTCAGAGACATTCTTCAGTATCTGAAACTGCAGTAATCTTATCTTGCATGAGCTCTACTTGGAATATTTGTATCATGGTCTATGTAAAATGTTCTCGTCACGATATGGCTTAAATATTACCGATGTGACGTTAAATATTAACTCACTCACTCACTCACTGTATCAGGGTCTGTTTGCCTGATATCATAGCGTAACTGTCACTACACCCACAGGTTTATGAAGTTTTGATTGAAATGAAAATCTCACCATTTCCAAGTGCAATCCTCACACGGTCCGTGTACCAAGACCTATTGTATTATGACAACATTATGTGTGTCATTTTGTGTTATTGAATTTCATCACAGTGCGTGAAGGGGTCTCCTTGTGGGTTTCCCTGCAGGTGTTCCTCGGGGGGTGGGGGTGGTGTGGTGTGTGTGTGTGTGTGTGTGTAGCCTAGTGGTTAAAGCGTTCGCTCCACACACCGAAGGCCCGGGTTCGATTCCCGACATGGGTACGATATGTGAAATCCATTTCTGGTGTCCCCCGCCGTGATATTGCTGGAATATTGCTAAAAGCGGCGTACAACCAAACTCACTCACTCACTTTGTGGGTTTCTCTGTAAGTGTTCCATTTTATCCGTTTCTCATTGTACGTTTCCCTATAGTTTCCTCTATTGCTTAATGGAAGAAGTCGTAAAATCTGTATATGAGTATATAAATGTGCGTGTGAGCGAGGGGATGTGTATTCGTACCAAATGGGTACAATGTGTGAGTGACATTTCACACATATTATTGGGAAATTGCTGACTCATACACGCTTGAACATAGATATTCAAATGTCGTTGTGACAATGTACTTTGTTGAACGTAGAACAGGCGCTATGGTGAAAGGTCTTACAGTTTCATCGTATAAAATATCAATGCTTTAATGAATGCGTTTACCTGCAGGTATCCCTTTGTTGCCGGTTGTCCTTGTGGGTTTCTCTGCAGGAATATCTTTGTTTCCGGGTCTCCCTGTGGGTTTCCCTGCAGGTGTCTCTTTGTTTCAGGTTTTCCTTGTGCGTTTCTCTGCAGGAATATCTTTATGTCGGGTCTCCCTGTGGGTTTTCCTGCAAGCGTTCCTTTGTTATCATTTCTCTATGTAGGTTTCCAGCAGGTTTTCATTTGTTTCGTGTTTTTCCTTGTGGGTTTCCTAGCAGATGTTCCTTTGTTGCCGTTTCTCCTTGTATGTTTCACCGCAATTGTTTCTTTGTTGCTGTTTCTCTGTGTGTATTTCCCTGCAGGTAATCCTTTGTTTCCGTCTTTCCTTTTGGGGTTTCCTGTAGGTGTTCCTTTGTTGCCGTTTCTCATTGTGGGTTTCCCTGCAGGTGTGTCTTTGTTGTCGGATCTTCTTGTGGGTTTCCCTGCAGGTGTTTCTTTGTTTCTGGTTCTGCTTGCGGGTTTCCCTGCAGGTGCCCCTTCGCTTCCGGTCTTTCTTGGTGCTTTCAATGCATCTGTTCCTCTGCTGTCGTTTCTCATTGTGGGTTTCCATGCCGGTGATCCTTTGTTGCGGTTTTTCATTGGGCGTTTCCCTACGGGTGTTCCTTTGTTACCGTTTATCCGTGTAGGTTTCACTGCAGGTGTTACTTTGCTGCCGATTTTCCTTGTAGGTTTTCGTGCATGTGTTGTATTGTTTTCGGTTCTATGTATGGGTTTCCCTGCAGGTATTTCATTGTTACGGTTTCTCCTTGTTGGTTTCCTCGTAGGTGTTTCTTTGTTACCGTTTCTCCCTTATGGTTTCTCTGCAAAGTATTACTTTTTTGCCGTTTGTCATTGTGAATTTCCCTGCAAGTGTTCCTTTGCTTCCTGTTTTCTGCGTTGATTTCCCTGCAGGTGTTCCTTTGTTGTCGGTTTTCCGCGTGGGTTTCCCTGCAGATGTTCCTTCGTTGCTGTTTCCCCTTATGGGTTTCCCACCAAGTAATCTTTTTACCGGTTTTCCTCGTGAGTCTCCCTTCAGGTTTTCCTTCCTAGCGGTTTCTCTTGTGGGTTCCCCTGTAGGTGTTCCTATGTTGTTGTTTATGCGTGGGAGCTTCTCGATAGATGTTTCTGTGTCTTTTATGGGAGTTTCTCGGTTGGCGATATATTGTTGTTTCGCTTGGTGACTTTCGCGGTGGGTGCTTCTTATTTTTGTGTGTGTGCATGTTTATCGGCAGGTTTTTCTCTGCCCATATTTTATAAGAGTTTTTCAGTAGTGTTTCCATGTTGCCGTTTCTATGTGGATGTTCTCGGGAGGTGTTTCTATGTAACTTGGTGTATGCATTTCTGGGGATATAATATTTGTGATATCGAAACACACACTTCCAATAATCTCTCTGTATGTCTGTGTACGTAGAAGCAACGTCTATGTTCGTGTCTTTGTAGGCTCCCTTACCCAACGTATACCGGAGGTAATCTTGCCATATCCCCAAGTCAGTTCAAGAGGATCAATGGCTTTTCTAACTGGTACTTTGGATGGGGTGGAGAGGATGACGATTTTGGAATAAGGTAATATAGATATGACCGTCAGGTCTTTATTTTGTTTTTAGTGCCTCAGCGCCATACGCCTTGGCAAATGTGTTTACAGCACCCCATTGCTGGTCGTGAAAGGCGACCGAATTGGGCAACCTGTTTGCCGTGGGTGCCGTCCCTGTGTCGGCGTGATTCTGGTGACTGGGGGAACTGGTTCAAAGGAACAGACTTCCTCGGTCCATGACACATTTTCACTTAATCACTTCCCTTCAACCAGTTGTCAGCTCTTTGTTAGACAAATGTAGGTGTCGGTGTAGGACGTGATTCTAGTGATTGAGGGCACTGGTTCCAGGAACAGACTTCCTTGGTCCAAGACACATTTTCACTTAATCACTTCCCTTCAACCAGTTGTCAGCTCTTTGTTAGACAAATGTAGGTGTCGTTGTAGGACGTGATTCTGGTGATTGAGGGCACTGGTTCAAAGGAACAGACTTCCTTGGTCCAAGACACATTTTCACTTAATCACTTCCCTTCAACCAGTTGTCAGCTCTTTGTTAGACAAATGTAGGTGTCGGTGTAGGGCGTGATTATGGTGATTGAGGGCACTGGTTCCAGGCACGGCCTTCCTCGGTCCATGACACTTTTTCACTTAATCACTTCCCTTCAACCAGTTGTCAGCTCTTTGTTAGACAAATGTAGGTGTCGGTGTAGGGCGTGATTATGGTGATTGAGGGCACTGGTTCCAGGCACGGCCTTCCTCGGTCCATGACACTTTTTCACTTAATCACTTCCCTTCAACCAGTTGTCAGCTCTTTGTTAGACAAATGTAGGTGTCGTTGTAGGACGTGATTCTGGTGATTGAGGGCACTGGTTCAAAGGAACAGACTTCCTTGGTCCAAGACACATTTTCACTTAATCACTTCCCTTCAACCAGTTGTCAGCTCTTTGTTAGACAAATGTAGGTGTCGGTGTAGGACGTGATTCTGGTGATTGAGGGCACTGGTTCCAGGCACAGCCTTCCTCGGTCCATGACACTTTTTCACTTAATCACTTCCCTTCAACCAGTTGTCAGCTCTTTGTTAGACAAATGTAGGTGTCGGTGTAGGACGTGATTCTGGTGATTGAGGGCACTGGTTCAAAGGAACAGACTTCCTTGGTCCAAGACACATTTTCACTTAATCACTTCCCTTCAACCAGTTGTCAGCTCTTTGTTAGACAAATGTAGGTGTCGGTGTAGGACGTGATTATGGTGATTGAGGGTACTGGTTCCAGGCACGGCCTTCCTCGGTCCATGACACTTTTTCACTTAATCACTTTCCTTCAACCAGTTGTCAGCTCTTTGTTAGACAAATGTAGGTGTCGGTGTAGGACGTGATTATGGTGATTGAGGGCACTGGTTCCAGGCACGGCCTTCCTCGGTCCATGACACTTTTTCACTTAATCACTTCCCTTCAACCAGTTGTCAGCTCTTTGTTAGACAAATGTAGGTGTCGGTGTAGGACGTGATTCTGGTGATTGAGGGCACTGGTTCAAAGGAACAGACTTCCTTGGTCCAAGACACATTTTCACTTAATCACTTCCCTTCAACCAGTTGTCAGCTCTTTGTTAGACAAATGTAGGTGTCGGTGTAGGACGTGATTCTGGTGATTGAGGGCACTGGTTCAAAGGAACAGACTTCCTTGGTCCATGACACATTTTCACTTAATCACTTCCCTTCAACCAGTTGTCAGCTCTTTGTTAGACAAATGTAGGTGTCGGTGTAGGACGTGATTCTGGTGATTGAGGGCACTGGTTCCAGGAACAGATTTCCTTGGTCCAAGACACATTTTCACTTAATCACTTCCCTTCAACCAGTTGTCAGCTCTTTGTTAGACAAATGTAGGTGTCGTTGTAGGACGTGATTCTGGTGATTGAGGGCACTGGTTCAAAGGAACAGACTTCCTTGGTCCAAGACACATTTTCACTTAATCACTTCCCTTCAACCAGTTGTCAGCTCTTTGTTAGACAAATGTAGGTGTCGGTGTAGGACGTGATTATGGTGATTGAGGGCACTGGTTCCAGGCACGGCCTTCCTCGGTCCATGACACTTTTTCACTTAATCACTTCCCTTCAACCAGTTGTCAGCTCTTTGTTAGACAAATGTAGGTGTCGGTGTAGGACGTGATTCTGGTGATTGAGGGCACTGGTTCAAAGGAACAGACTTCCTTGGTCCAAGACACATTTTCACTTAATCACTTCCTTCAACCAGTTGTCAGCTCTTTGTTAGACAAATGTAGGTGTCGGTGTAGGACGTGATTCTGGTGATTGAGGGCACTGGTTCAAAGGAACAGACTTCCTTGGTCCAAGACACTTTTTCACTTAATCACTTCCTTCAACCAGTTGTCAGCTCTTTGTTAGACAAATGTAGGTGTCGGTGTAGGGCGTGATTATGGTGATTGAGGGCACTGGTTCCAGGCACGGCCTTCCTCGGTCCATGACACTTTTTCACTTAATCACTTCCCTTCAACCAGTTGTCAGCTCTTTGTTAGACAAATGTAGGTGTCGGTGTAGGGCGGTGTAGGTGATTATGGTGATTGAGGGCACTGGTTCCAGGCACGGCCTTCCTCGGTCCATGACACTTTTTCACTTAATCACTTCCTTCAACCAGTTGTCAGCTCTTTGTTAGACAAATGTAGGTGTCGGTGTAGGACGTGATTCTGGTGATTGAGGGCACTGGTTCAAAGGAACAGACTTCCTTGGTCCAAGACACATTTTCACTTAATCACTTCCCTTCAACCAGTTGTCAGCTCTTTGTTAGACAAATGTAGGTGTCGGTGTAGGGCGTGATTATGGTGATTGAGGGCACTGGTTCCAGGCACAGCCTTCCTCGGTCCATGACACTTTTTCACTTAATCACTTCCCTTCAACCAGTTGTCAGCTCTTTGTTAGACAAATGTAGGTGTCGGTGTAGGACGTGATTCTGGTGATTGAGGGCACTGGTTCAAAGGAACAGACTTCCTTGGTCCAAGACACATTTTCACTTAATCACTTCCCTTCAACCAGTTGTCAGCTCTTTGTTAGACAAATGTAGGTGTCGGTGTAGGACGTGATTATGGTGATTGAGGGTACTGGTTCCAGGCACGGCCTTCCTCGGTCCATGACACTTTTTCACTTAATCACTTTCCTTCAACCAGTTGTCAGCTCTTTGTTAGACAAATGTAGGTGTCGGTGTAGGACGTGATTATGGTGATTGAGGGCACTGGTTCCAGGCACGGCCTTCCTCGGTCCATGACACTTTTTCACTTAATCACTTCCCTTCAACCAGTTGTCAGCTCTTGTTAGACAAATGTAGGTGTCGGTGTAGGACGTGATTCTGGTGATTGAGGGCACTGGTTCAAAGGAACAGACTTCCTTGGTCCAAGACACATTTTCACTTAATCACTTCCCTTCAACCAGTTGTCAGCTCTTTGTTAGACAAATGTAGGTGTCGGTGTAGGACGTGATTCTGGTGATTGAGGGCACTGGTTCAAAGGAACAGACTTCCTTGGTCCATGACACATTTTCACTTAATCACTTCCCTTCAACCAGTTGTCAGCTCTTTGTTAGACAAATGTAGGTGTCGGTGTAGGACGTGATTCTGGTGATTGAGGGCACTGGTTCCAGGAACAGATTTCCTTGGTCCAAGACACATTTTCACTTAATCACTTCCCTTCAACCAGTTGTCAGCTCTTTGTTAGACAAATGTAGGTGTCGTTGTAGGACGTGATTCTGGTGATTGAGGGCACTGGTTCAAAGGAACAGACTTCCTTGGTCCAAGACACATTTTCACTTAATCACTTCCCTTCAACCAGTTGTCAGCTCTTTGTTAGACAAATGTAGGTGTCGGTGTAGGACGTGATTATGGTGATTGAGGGCACTGGTTCCAGGCACGGCCTTCCTCGGTCCATGACACTTTTTCACTTAATCACTTCCCTTCAACCAGTTGTCAGCTCTTTGTTAGACAAATGTAGGTGTCGGTGTAGGACGTGATTCTGGTGATTGAGGGCACTGGTTCAAAGGAACAGACTTCCTTGGTCCAAGACACATTTTCACTTAATCACTTCCCTTCAACCAGTTGTCAGCTCTTTGTTAGACAAATGTAGGTGTCGGTGTAGGGCGTGATTATGGTGATTGAGGGCACTGGTTCCAGGCACGGCCTTCCTCGGTCCATGACACTTTTTCACTTAATCACTTCCCTTCAACCAGTTGTCAGCTCTTTGTTAGACAAATGTAGGTGTCGGTGTAGGACGTGATTCTGGTGATTGAGGGCACTGGTTCAAAGGAACAGACTTCCTTGGTCCATGACACATTTTCACTTAATCACTTCCCTTCAACCAGTTGTCAGCTCTTTGTTAGACAAATGTAGGTGTCGGTGTAGGACGTGATTCTGGTGATTGAGGGCACTGGTTCCAGGCACGGCCTTCCTCGGTCCATGACACTTTTTCACTTAATCACTTCCCTTCAACCAGTTGTCAGCTCTTTGTTAGACAAATGTAGGTGTCGGTGTAGGACGTGATTCTGGTGATTGAGGGCACTGGTTCAAAGGAACAGACTTCCTTGGTCCAAGACACATTTTCACTTAATCACTTCCTTCAACCAGTTGTCAGCTCTTTGTTAGACAAATGTAGGTGTCGGTGTAGGGCGTGATTCTGGTGATTGAGGGCACTGGTTCCAGGCACGGCCTTCCTCGGTTCACTTTTCACCACTTCACTTCCTTCAACCAGTTGTCTTTGTTAGCTCTTTGTTAGACAAATGTCAACCAGTTGTCAGCTCGGTGTAGGGCGTGATTCTGGTGATTGAGGGCACTGGTTCCAGGAACAGACTTCCTCGGTCCATGACACTTTTTCACTTAATCACTTCCCTTCAACCAGTTGTCAGCTCTTTGTTAGACAAATGTAGGTGTCGGTGTAGGACGTGATTCTGGTGATTGAGGGCACTGGTTCCAGGCACGGCCTTCCTTGGTCCATGACACATTTTCTCACTTAATCACTTCCCTTCAACCAGTTGTCAGCTCTTTGTTAGACAAATGTTGAGGACGTGACTGGGATTTCCAGGCACGGCCTTCCTCGGTCCATGACACTTTTTCACTTAATCACTTCCTTTTCTCAACCAGTTGTCAGCTCTTTGTTAGACAAATGTAGGTGTCGGTGTAGGACGTGATTCTGGTGATTGAGGGCACTGGTTCCAGGCACGGCCTTCCTCGGTCCATGACACATTTTCACTTAATCACTTCCCTTCAACCAGTTGTCAGCTCTTTGTTAGACAAATGTAGGTGTCGGTGTAGGACGTGATTCTGGTGATTGAGGGCACTGGTTCAAAGGAACAGACTTCCTTGGTCCAAGACACATTTTCACTTAATCACTTCCCTTCAACCAGTTGTCAGCTCTTTGTTAGACAAATGTAGGTGTCGGTGTAGGGCGTGATTATGGTGATTGATGGGCACTGGTTCCAGTCAGCACGGCCTTCCTCGGTCCATGACACTTTTTCACTTAATCACTTCCCTTCAACCAGTTGTCAGCTCTTTGTTAGACAAATGTAGGTGTCGTTGTAGGACGTGATTCTGGTGATTGAGGGCACTGGTTCAAAGGAACAGACTTCCTTGGTCCAAGACACATTTTCACTTAATCACTTCCTTCAACCAGTTGTCAGCTCTTTGTTAGACAAATGTAGGTGTCGGTGTAGGGCGTGATTATGGTGATTGAGGGGCACTGGTTCCAGGCACGGCCTTCCTCGGTCCATGACACTTTTTCACTTAATCACTTCCCTTCAACCAGTTGTCAGCTCTTTGTTAGACAAATGTAGGTGTCGGTGTAGGACGTGATTCTGGTGATTGAGGGCACTGGTTCAAAGGAACAGACTTCCTTGGTCCAAGACACACATTTTCACTTAATCACTTCCTTCAACCAGTTGTCAGCTCTTTGTTAGACAAATGTAGGTGTCGGTGTAGGACGTGATTATGGTGATTGAGGGCACTGGTTCCAGGCACGGCCTTCCTCGGTCCATGACACTTTTCACTTAATCACTTTCCTTCAACCAGTTGTCAGCTCTTTGTTAGACAAATGTAGGTGTCGGTGTAGGACGTGATTATGGTGATTGAGGGCACTGGTTCCAGGCACGGCCTTCCTCGGTCCATGACACTTTTTCACTTAATCACTTCCCTTCAACCAGTTGTCAGCTCTTTGTTAGACAAATGTAGGTGTCGGTGTAGGACGTGATTCTGGTGATTGAGGGCACTGGTTCCAGGCACAGCCTTCCTCGGTCCATGACACTTTTTCACTTAATCACTTCCCTTCAACCAGTTGTCAGCTCTTTGTTAGACAAATGTAGGTGTCGGTGTAGGACGTGATTCTGGTGATTGAGGGCACTGGTTCAAAGGAACAGACTTCCTTGGTCCAAGACACATTTTCACTTAATCACTTCCCTTCAACCAGTTGTCAGCTCTTTGTTAGACAAATGTAGGTGTCGGTGTAGGACGTGATTCTGGTGATTGAGGGCACTGGTTCAAAGGAACAGACTTCCTTGGTCCAAGACACATTTTCACTTAATCACTTCCCTTCAACCAGTTGTCAGCTCTTTGTTAGACAAATGTAGGTGTCGGTGTAGGACGTGATTCTGGTGATTGAGGGCACTGGTTCCAGGAACAGATTTCCTTGGTCCAAGACACATTTTCACTTAATCACTTCCCTTCAACCAGTTGTCAGCTCTTTGTTAGACAAATGTAGGTGTCGGTGTAGGACGTGATTCTGGTGATTGAGGGCACTGGTTCAAAGGAACAGACTTCCTTGGTCCAAGACACATTTTTCACTTAATCACTTCCCTTCAACCAGTTGTCAGCTCTTTGTTAGACAAATGTAGGTGTCGGTGTAGGACGTGATTCTGGTGATTGAGGGCACTGGTTCCAGGCACGGCCTTCCTCGGTCCATGACACTTTTCACTTAATCACTTCCTTCAACCAGTTGTCAGCTCTTTGTTAGACAAATGTAGGTGTCGGTGTAGGACGTGATTATGGTGATTGAGGGCACTGGTTCCAGGCACGGCCTTCCTCGGTCCATGACACTTTTTTTCACTTAATCACTTCCTTCAACCAGTTGTCAGCTCTTTGTTAGACAAATGTAGTGTGTCGGTGTAGGACGTGATTCTGGTGATTGAGGGCACTGGTTCCAGGCACGGCCTTCCTCGGTCCATGACACTTTTCACTTAATCACTTCCTTCAACCAGTTGTCAGCTCTTTGTTAGACAAATGTAGGTGTCGGTGTAGGACGTGATTCTGGTGATTGAGGGCACTGGTTCAAAGGAACAGACTTCCTTGGTCCAAGACACATTTTCACTTAATCACTTCCCTTCAACCAGTTGTCAGCTCTTTGTTAGACAAATGTAGGTGTCGGTGTAGAGGACGTGATTCTGGTGATTGAGGGCACTGGTTCAGGAACGGCCTTCCTTGGTCCAAGACACAGACTTTTTCACTTAATCACTTCCTTCAACCAGTTGTCAGCTCTTTGTTAGACAAATGTAGGTGTCGGTGTAGGGCGTGATTATGGTGATTGAGGGTACTGGTTCCAGGCACGGCCTTCCTCGGTCCATGACACTTTTTCACTTAATCACTTCCCTTCAACCAGTTGTCAGCTCTTTGTTAGACAAATGTAGGTGTCGGTGTAGGACGTGATTATGGTGATTGAGGGCACTGGTTCCAGGCACGGCCTTCCTCGGTCCATGACACTTTTTCACTTAATCACTTCCCTTCAACCAGTTGTCAGCTCTTTGTTAGACAAATGTAGGTGTCGGTGTAGGACGTGATTCTGGTGATTGAGGGCACTGGTTCAAAGGAACAGACTTCCTTGGTCCAAGACACATTTTCACTTAATCACTTCCCTTCAACCAGTTGTCAGCTCTTTGTTAGACAAATGTAGGTGTCGGTGTAGGACGTGATTCTGGTGATTGAGGGCACTGGTTCCAGGCACGGCCTTCCTCGGTCCATGACACATTTTCACTTAATCACTTCCCTTCAACCAGTTGTCAGCTCTTTGTTAGACAAATGTAGGTGTCGGTGTAGGACGTGATTCTGGTGATTGAGGGCACTGGTTCCAGGAACAGATTTCCTTGGTCCAAGACACATTTTCACTTAATCACTTCCCTTCAACCAGTTGTCAGCTCTTTGTTAGACAAATGTAGGTGTCGTTGTAGGACGTGATTCTGGTGATTGAGGGCACTGGTTCAAAGGAACAGACTTCCTTGGTCCAAGACACATTTTCACTTAATCACTTCCCTTCAACCAGTTGTCAGCTCTTTGTTAGACAAATGTAGGTGTCGTGGTGTAGGACGTGATTCTGCTGTGATTGAGGGCACTGGTTCCAGGCACGGCCTTCCTCGGTCCATGACACTTTTTCACTTAATCACTTCCCTTCCAACCAGTTGTCAGCTCGCCATTCATATTCGCTGGAACATTAAACCGTTGACCACGGTTCATTGCTGGACGTTCCATGTTCGAAATTCGTTGGCTGCGGCCTTCCTCAATTCGCGCGACACCGCCATCACTTCAACCGGTTATTCATCGCTGACGGGCAAATGCCGAAAGTTGTCGTGCCAGGACATTGGATTCTGGTGATCAGGGCCTGGTTCAAAGGAATGGACTTTCGCCGTTCCAAACGGCACCGCTAAATGCTTCCCTTCAGTTATTCAGCTCAACATGAACCAAAGTAATTGTGGTCAGGCGCCGTTCACTTCGGTGTTCGAGGGCACTCGGTTGACGGCCTTCTCCGTCCATGACCTTTTCCGCCTGTCACTTCCTTCCATGGTTTCATCGGCTCACCTGTTGACCGTCGTAAAAATTCCGGTCAGGACGTAGTTTCTGGTGATTAGGCTGGTTCCAGGCGTATTCTCCGTCCGACACTTTTAACTGTCGCTTCCTTCAACTTCGTTATTCAATGCTGACCGTTAAATGCGGGTACTAGTGCCAGGACGTGATTCTGGTGATTCGAGCTTCGGGCCAAGAACCGTTT
Source organism: Haliotis rubra (assembly GCF_003918875.1). NCBI lineage: Eukaryota > Metazoa > Mollusca > Gastropoda > Lepetellida > Haliotidae > Haliotis > Haliotis rubra. The sequence continues at coordinate 140,593 of NW_025765406.1, forward strand.
CTTGATTTTCCAAACACGTTTCGCCAATCCTTTCCCGCTAAGCCGTTCGTCGGCTCTTTAACGATAAATGGGTGTTATTCGTGGACGTTACCGTTCGAGGGGCTGTTCCGGGCACATTTCCTCGGTCCCGCGACATACCGCCAATCTTCCCTTCAACCGGGTTCATTAATCCACCGTTGAACAAGGTGTCGTTAGGGGCGTGATTCACCGAACAGTTCGAAGGGCCCTTCGGTTCCGAAGGCTGACCTTCCTCGGTCATAACCCTTTTCGCCATCGCCATCAACTGGACAATGGCTCCTTTGAACAATCGCCAATTGTCGTTGGGACATTGTTCGCGATTCGGAATTACTACGGTTCCAGGCGGCCTATCAGTCCGCATGACACTTTTTCGCCATCGCCCTTCAATGGGTTATTCGGCTCCTTTGATGAACCGTAGATTCATCGTCTGGGCCGCTGATTCAATTGAATTTCGGTTCAAAGTGGCTTCTTGATTTCCAGACATTTCGCCATCCTTCCTTCAACCCGTTATCGCTCCTTTGTCAGACAATGTGGTACCTTCAAATTTTAAGGGCGCGTTCGCCGGTACGATTGAGTTCCAGGCGGCCTTCTCGTTCGACCCTTTTCCGCTAATCTTCCTTCCTTCGTTATTCGCATCTTTAACGAACCAATTCTGGGTTCATTCAGTTGGGTTGTGATTCGGTCGAGGGCACTGATTCAGGTGTTTTCTTGATTCGAACACCATTTTAACCATCTTTATTCGCTGATTATTCATCACGACGATAAATGCCGGTTATTCGGTGAACGTTCATCGTTAATTCGGTTCGACGGCTTCATCATTCACGACCTTTCACTTCAATCGCTACTTCAACTAGTTCGCTAAACTCGCCGAATGATATGGTCAATTCTGGAACGCTGGTTCAAGTGCGTTAATTTCGACCCGATGCGCTATAAGTCCGCGACCTTTTTCCGCTGTCCTTCCTTCAGCCAGTTATCGGCTCACATTGACAATGCGGGTATGGTCGCTGGTTGTGCGTTCTGGTCGAAATTTCAGTTCAAAACAGGGCACTTCGCCATTCCAGTACTTTACCATACAATCGCTTCCTTCAACCGGATTGTCAGCTCTTCGCCGATTGGTAAATTCAATTTGGGCGTTCGCGGTTGAAGTTGCTGTTCCAGGCGTATTCTCCGTCCGCTGACGCACCGCTAATCGCTACGCTAAACCATTCGTCATCGCTGTTGAATTAATCTGAATTGATTGAGGCGCGGGTTAAAGAGACAGAACTTCGCCAATTCCAGACCCATTTCCGCCGATCTTCCCTTCGCCGTTATTCATCTTTATTAAGGCAATCTGATTCGTGGGATGTGATTCGAGGGCGCTGTTCCGGCGCGACACTATCGGTCCGACCGCACCACTTCATCCTTCCTTCAATAGTTCTTCGCTCTTTGACGATAAATACGTTGTCGTCAGACGTGGTTCGATTCGAGACACTAGTTCGGCCTTTGACCTTCCTCGTCCACGGCCTTTCGCCATCCTTCCCTTCGGCGATTGTCATCCGACCGAATTATTCGCCGGTGTCGGACGCCGTTCTGGTGATTTCGTTCAAAGAACCGTTTCGCCGCATTCCAGAACCTGTTCACTTCATCGCCTTCCCTTCATCGGTTTCCATCGCTCCACTGACCGATAAATGTTCTCGTCGCCAGACGTTCGCCGTTCGAAAATTCGTTCCAGGCATTTATCGTCCGCTTTTCGCCCAATCCTTCCTTCAACCGATTATCATCTGTTCGAACAATTCTTCGATTTATTAAGTGTGGACGTGATTCGGTGTTCGAGGGGCTGGTTCAAAGACAGTTCGCCGTTCCAGACCCTTTTCTTAATCCTTCTTCAGCCGAACATTCATCTTTGACCGACAATGCGTTTACGTCGGTCGCCAGGCGTGATTCGCGGTCGAGCTGGTTCGGGCGGCTATCGGTCCTTTCGCCAATCGCCCACCAAACAATTCAAATAAACTCTTTGTTCGAACAATGAATTCTATTCATTCGCTGGGACGCTGATTATGATGGGTTCCGGGCCTGATTCCATTTTGCGTACTATCGTCGCCGACCTTTTCCGCTAATCTTCCTTCCTTCAGTTATTCAGCTCCTTTCTTCGACAAATGAATTATTCGTGTAGTTATTGGTTCTGGTTCGAGGCGCGGACCGAACAATTTCAGTTCCAAGAGATACGTTTCTTCAATCGCCATTAAACCAGTTCATCGCTCACGACAATTCATGCTAAGTTGTCGATTCGGGCATTCGCCGGTGGGTCGGTACTGGTTCAGGCACGACACTTCTCATTCCATGACGCACCGCCAATCTTCCTTCATCCGGAACAATAAATCTTTGAACAGACAAATGAGTTATTCGTTGGACGTTGATCGAACTGGTTTCGAAAGAACGATTACCGGTTTCCGGAACCCGCATTTCGCCAATCGCCTTCAATACGTTATTCGAATGATAAATTATGGTCACGGGCGTTATGATGCGTTCGGGCACTTCGATTCCATTTCGGCGCTATGATCCGGCCTTTTCACTTCAATCTTCCATAACTGGTTATTCGGCTCTTATTTGAATATTCGCAAAGAAATCCGGACGTTTGAACAATTCAGGGTTGCCGTTTATCAATTACATTGGGGACATTTCGGGTTTTGGTTATTCCAGCCATTATTATCTTCCTTGCGATTTTCCGGGTTCTTTCTGTACCAGCAAACGAAGTTCCTTTCATTGCATTCATTGGTGCATCGCCGTTCTGATCAATATAAACCAATCTGAAAAACTTGTATAGCCTGCCGAAAGTGCAATACAAAAGACTACCCTGTATAAACGCAACGATGGTTCTAACAGAGCCTTAACGTCTATGATCGTCGAAAAAACGGTGCCGATCGTAAAACGTAATGATTGGAATCCATGTTGCTTTATGCATTTAAATCCATTGCTTCGATAAAACCCATCGTTTCGCCTACAAACCCGTTAAATCCGTAAGTATGATTGGAATGTTATGTTCGATGCATTTTGCGTTCGTGATGGCTATTTACGTCAACCTCCATATGACTGCCGATGGCTACCATCTCCTCAATACCCTTCCATTTCTGATCCTCTGAGGGCTGCGTCCATCTTCCTCGTGTAAGCAACCTAGTTGATACGGTTCCGTAAAGAATACTGATACGACGATACGATATACCAGATAACTTCCAAGGCTCGTTCAGCGGGGTGTCTCTTCGCGGGATCTTCGCTTTATTTGTGGTACGCGCCTCAGCGCGCTGTCCTGTTCGCTACTAAAGATCGAAGGCGGTAGCAACGGTGCTTCTTTGCCAATCATGAACTTCCTATTTTAAGCAAATGCGCAGATTATCTGGAGGTCTGGATGCATTAAAACATTGTACTGATACCTCTCTCCTTTCCATATTTTTGCTACCCCGTGGATAAATGGGGAAAGTAATACCAAATAAGAAATCACACAAACACATCGCACACACAATGTGCATGGGTGCTTATACGCGTTTTATAGTACAGCATTATCGTAGCATTTCCACATTGCATTAAACCAAACATTGAGTGAGTTAAGATTTTAAGTCACATCGTCAATATTTCAGCCAAATCGTGACTAAAAAGACGTTATAATTTCATAATAAATAAAGGTGAATTAAGAACATGTGTCGGCGAAGGATAGTAAAACTTGAATATCATAGATATAAATGTAAAACTAGTAATTAAATCTAAAACATTGTAACGATGTAAAATCAGGCTATAGATCACCATACTAGGGACCATGGGGACTTACAGTTCATGTGCCTCCTGCATGGACCCTAGCTGGATGTACATCATCCCTTCAGCTGTCAGCAATTGTCGACCAGTTTAGCCATAAACTAAAACAAAAGATACTACAATTAACAACTGTTAGATATAAAAATACTTTGAGAAACATGGACTTATATACCCTCTCAGGGGGACAATAATGTTACGGCACCCTGTCGAGGGCATCGCCACGAACAATCTCAGTTAATGATCATATCCTAGCGTTTAAAAAACATTCCGCTAAATATACATCAGAATTTATCAGTTCAATCAATCTCCTTTAAAAAGCCAATTATTAAACTCGAATTAATGTTATTAAATAGATTCTTCATTAATGATGATTTGAAATATTAATATTATACTAGGTACCATGGGGACTTTCAGTACCTTTGCTACCTGCATGGACCCCAGCTGGATTTACATCATCCCCTCAGCCGTTGGGGATTGTAGTCAGATTTAGCCATAATTTAACATTACAAAATTGCCACGTTTTGAAACTCTGTCAAGTATGAATTTACTGAATGTTTTCGGGACTTACGTATCCTCTCGGGAGGGAAATAACTTTATAGTACTTCAACCCCTTTGAGGAACACTTTCTAAGACGTTTGTTTATCTCCAAAAATAATAAAAGCGACAATTCCTTTCCACATAAAAAGAAATATCAGTTGCTCTGAGCCGACTACTTAATGGGCATGTGTGAGATGAACGCCTCACTCAACAACAATTCAGCTTTTTGACGGTGGTATTTCAAGCGATACGATGTCAGAGGTTTTTAATCGCTCTCAAACAGGGATGATACCAGGTATTCGCGAAAAGGTCGGGTTAGTGACCACTCATATACATTAGCAAAACGCAGTAAACTGTTCACCTGAGAAAACATCTGAACGTTTGCTAAAAGTCAAAATAGGGAATCGCATCGGGAAATCATTTTTGTCATTTTGAAAATCAGCAAGTGGCTTTCGAGAACACAACGAAAACCACAAAGTAGCAAATCTAACCAAGAAATATTTTCCGAATGCTGTAGTTATGTAGACATTTTCTTCTAAACTTATATTTTACATCTACATACCCAAATGTGTCCCTTATCGATTTATATGTAATATAACAAGTTCTTGAAAGACAGGGGCGGTGGGATAGCCTAGTGGTTAAAGCGTTGGCTCGTCATGCCGAAGACCCGGGTTCGATTCCCCACATGGGCACAACGTGTGAAGCCAATTTCTAGTGTTCCCCGCCGTGATATTGCTGGAATATTGCTAAAAGCGGCGTAAAACTAAACTCAGTCAGTCAGTTAGTCTTGAAAGACATTTAGAATTTGGACGAACATAAAACATGACACATTTTTAACAACTCCTTTTTATTCTATATACGACGTTTCAGAGCTAATTCATGCTCCTTCAACAGTTCTTCAGGTGAATACTGTGTCAGTGCGAAGAGGGGATACTTATATCGGCAAATCCGACCGTTGGGCGACAGTACTATAAACTGCGACCTTTGGGCGACATTGCCGTATATTAAAAACTTACATTGATTTATTATTCTATTTGGGTTATATACATTTGAATTTGATAATTGAACATAAAAAGGGGATAAAACCTTGTAAATATATACAAATAGAGAATATATTTTTGGTGTCGCCAATACCGTGTCGCCCAAAGGTAAAGTGTACGGCGTACATGTATATATGCGACCTTTAGGCGACTGTCGCCCAAGGTCGTATATATATGTCGCCCAATGGTCGCTTATGTAATATACATATATATATCGCACAATGGTTGCTGGTTAATACTATATACGTGTATACATTTCTGTGGCTACTTATTTGATACATTGCTTGTTTATGTGTTTCAGTGTCTCGCGCGCCGAGAAAATTGTTTTTCATATGTGTGCATGAAACTGACTATCTTGTTTCCGATGTGTAACATCGCTCATACAATCAATTGATACTTTTGTTCTTAATTTTCTCAAATATGATGCAGTCAAATAAACCAGACTAGTTAGAATAAACACTGAGATTATGATTACTTGTAAATATTTCTAAAAATATTATGCTGTAACATACATTTATCATTTGGCTTAATGGTCTAGAAGCCAAACCCCCAAAATGGTGAAAATGTGGTGCAGTTCTGGCGACCAAACGGGAGGTGATTTTTCACAATCAGGAATGATTTAGCTTTGATTTAAAGCCGGTTGTCATCAGCTACCGTGCGTGACTACCGTACAGAGGCCCTTTAAGGTGCAACATGTCATGTCAGTTATGGCAATATTTTTAACCGATAACTGGGTGGTTTAATTTAATAACTTTGTTTTGGAGTGACTGATTTTCATCAAAATAGTAGTTTTTGAATGCTCAGATCATGATTGAAAATTGTGGACAATAATATTACATATATGTTCATCGCAAAAATATTTTGGTAAGGTCAAAGGTCAATTTTAATAGAAAGGGAATTTGATGAGAAAATATGAGTTGAACTTTACAAATCAAAGGTAATTGTTTCCAAAATTATGTCTTCTAATTCAGCTATATCATTTGAAGATCATATATACCTTTGGTTTGCACTGTATGCATGAAAAAACCATTACCAAACAAAAGTTGGTACTTTGTATCTAGATCAGCAAAATATTATATAAAGTCTGTTCAACAGTTACAGCTCCATGCTTTACATAGTCAACGATACCAAATATGTCGATGATACTGTCGGACTATCTCTAAAATCACACAACATAACAGAAAACTCTTAAATGTAAAATTCTATTATTCCAGATGTCTTTCTTTGCTCATCAAAGAATGATGAGTCAGCCATGTCATCATAACTCAAGCAACATTTCCTTCATATCAATTCGTGTCTATTGTTCCTAATAGTCATAGTGTATTCCTAGTTGACATGGTAGCCAATGTCAACAATGTCAAGATCACGGGAACATGTTTCAAGTCCACATCCACATGCCGAAGTACACAACAGGTTCAACCTCTTTGACACCTTCCTGTACATTGACTTTAACATGCACAGTTATGAAGTTGAAGAAGGTCCACGGAAACCATTTAGTCTTAACTTATTTGCAACTTTATCAATTTTACAAATTTAAGGTAATTTTACCAAAATTATGTTTTATAATTCAGCTATATCATTTGAAGATCATACATATCTTTGGTTGGCACTGCATGCATGAAACTCAACAATTCAACTGATGTCAGAAGGAGATATGTTTTGATAAGTGTCAATATTGTTAATATATGTGTCACTTCACGCTCCAGCTGCAATGACATGCCGTGAAACCCTTACAGTTGATGGATAATAGTATGACATCCTAATGAAAGGTTTACAAGTGACATTATGGTGTTCCATTTTTTTCTGTTTACAATGTGAAATATTACGACTTAGGTTTTATTTATTTATTTTACACCAGCAAAAGATATCACACACTGATCAGAAAGGCGTTATGGTATCTTACCACCAAATGTACACACCCATCATATACCTCTGAAATACACAGTATTCCCAATGCATTCCTTTTGATTGTAATATACAGTGGAAACCTGATAAGTAAAATTTCAAGGGACTCGCCAAAATTGTTTACTTATCAGGTATTTTACTTATCCAAACTTATAAAAACCTGCAAATGACAACCATATGCATGTATATGTATGCATGTGTAACAATGAACAACGTATCAGGGCTGGCCTCCAGTTGTCAGTGTATTGTCAACTGCTTGACGCCAGCGAGCTGTAAGTAGGATGTTTGTTTGACTTGAGACTGACACGACTGCCCCTCATGTCGGATTATGTGGTGATCGCTAATTTAGTTATCCAGTCTCTTTTGTTAAGTGATTTACTTTCAGGGACCGAGAGAAGACGTTTAGTTAAGCGGTATTGTTTACTTATCCGAGTTTAGTAAACCGGACTCTTATAGTGATAATTAATGAAGAAATTTGCCGGGACCAAAGAAAAGTGTTTACTTATCAGGTCTGTTTAGTTAAGCGGTCTTTACTTAGGCGGTTTCCACTGTAGGTGATGGAATTTCCGACTCTTTTCTAAGTGTACTTGGGTTCGAAATATGAATATTTCCTTAGGTGGGAAAACATTTGCAAATTTGCAAGTTTTCAAATGTTTTCATGGCTTAAAACCTTGTGCATCATTCCGGAACGATATCAAGGGTATGTATTTGAACACATTATATATGCTCATGTTACCAGTACTAAAACAAAATGGTCACAGAAAATCTGGGTTCACATTGTGTTATTCACATTGAGGTTTGATAGTTGTTTAGGCTATGCAATATGTTATTACTCTCTCCTGGTTTATTGGGAGTTCACTGACAACATTACAGTTTGCAACATGTTTCGCATCCATGCATTATACAGCGCTGTTCTTGATTCATGATTCATGCATTCAATCAAAAACAAAACATCTGTAAAAATACTTGTGATCGAAACCTGCTTAAAGCTGCATTACTCACAGGTACTTTCACACAGTGTTGTTTTACTTTTCAAAGTTCTTTTAGGTAAGCTTTTTTTCATATGTATTGATTTAGTATTTCAAGCAACGCTGCAGGTTATCTGGATGTCTGGACGTATCAACGCATTAACGCCTTGAACATATACCTCCCATCTTTCCTCTATCTCCACTACCCCATGGATAATTGAAGAAAATAATCATCCTGATTAAGAGATCGCACAAGCAATTGTACATACAATGTACTTGGATTAACCTTTCCATATTCCATACAATATCAAGCAAATATTCATTATCATAAATGCACAACGTTTCTAGGCTACTAAGAAGCAGCCTAGAAACGTTGTGTTGTAAATAATAAAGAAGTTGTAAATCCATACCATACGTTGTTATGTTACCTTCCAACTTCTAAATGCCCATCAAGCATCCACATGTTGATCAGTTTACAGTGCAAACATTATGAAAATTTACCCATGAATATATAAAATCAATTAATCCTGCTTAGGTGGATTTCATCTTGAATAGCCCCAGCCCATACAAATGCAACAAAGAAAATAATAAACAAACGCACGCACAAAACCCAATGCCATAAAAGGCTACACAGCGTGCAAGTTTAATTTGGATCTAACAACAGATTGTTTAATGTGGGAGAAATTCAGAAACATAGATATGGTCTTGAAAACACAATAAGCATACCCGGAGCATGTTTGGGTCCATAATTACAGGATCCTGGCACGTTATACCAAGCGGAAGCCTCTGAAAATAGGAAATTTTGATAGCAATATATAACTCCGTATATACTGAATTAGCCCCAGTGAGTTCGGAGACTCAGAACTAGACTGGCTTCATTTTGGACTATTGCATTACAGAAGGGGGCTGGGCCGAAAGTTTGGAGTATGAGACAGACTACTGGCATACAGAGCGATTGTGGTTCTTACAAGGAGGGAAATGCATTTAAAAACCTTAATCCTAGTAATATTAGCATTCGGAAACTAAATATATAGATCTGGGCAAGCATTTGAAACACACTCTGCTGATCACAGCTGTTGGAACAATGCAGTTAACTACAGCCGACTTGGTAATGTTCATCTGGGTGAGGTCTGTCAATATGTTAGAGCTGACGTTGTACTGTCGACGTGCGTCAGCTGATGAAGACAGTGATTGACGTGAGCCAATTCCATGATACGATAACTATTGTCAGTTCATTCACTCTCTGCTTGAAGGACAACGTAGTCATGCGACATATGGAAATCGGGAAAGGAACGACAGTTGGTCTTTTAGTATCCATCTAGACGAGGTAACTCAATACTGTCAATATGTATAGACGATTCAAAGTTTTTCCGCGCAAAATATAATTCTAAAGCGTCTGTCAACGTATATACCAACTTCTGTGCGTGTACGGAACAGCTGATATTAATTAAATGCAGCTTGACAATTGGCTCTCTGAGGTACGACTTATGCAGACACCAGAAAAGATATTGGTGACATACATGCTGTTGTCAGTAATAGCATTTGGAATGATCTACAATAGATATCATGAGACTGACTATGCATTTATTCATTAACCATTCTGGCAGGTTCACAAATATGTTAATTGGGTCAAAATTGATCTTCAGCAACCCATGTTATAAGAGCGAACTAATGTGATCGGGTGGTCGTTCTCACTTACTTGTTTGATGCATGCTATCGTATCCCACTTGTGAAGATCGATGCTCATAGTGTCATGACCATGCTATGTGTAACTCTTTTGTGTATATCATTACATATTACTAAAACCAAGGTATGCATATTTTTATGAACGTTACAAGACGTTTATATGAATATTGTCTAGGAATTTCTTTTTGAGTTGTCCACAAAACTAGGCACTTAATGTTTTGTATTTAAAGCAGTACGTTTCTTTCGTAATAGATCTTCATCAAATATTCCTCTGTTCCTCTGTGATAAGGTTGCAAATAAGTTAAGACTAAATCGTTTCCGTGGACCTTCTTCAACATATCTGTGCATATAAACGCCAATGTACAGGAAAGAGTAGCTGCAAGAGGTTGAACCTGTTGTGTGCTTCGGCATGTGGATGTGGACATGAAACATGTTCCCGTGATCTTGGCAATGTTGACATTGACTAACATGTCAACTGGGAATACCCTATGACTATTAAGAACAATAAATACGAATTGATATGAAGGTAATGTTGCTTGTGTTATGATGACATGCCTGTGTGTATATTTGGTGGTAAGATACCATGACGCCTTTCTGATGAGTGTGTCATATCTTTTACAATGTATCAATGATTGCCGGTGTAAAATAAAGAAAGAAAACCAAAGTCGTAATATTTCACATTGTAAACAGAAAAAATGGAACACCATAATGTCAATTGTAAACCTTCCATTAGGATGTCATATTATTATCCATCAGCTTTAAGGGTTTCACGGCATGTCAGTGCAATACTGACACTTATCAAAACATATCTCCTTCTGACATCAGCTAAATTGTTGTTTCTGCTAGAATGTCAATAAAAGCAAATTTGTATGATAGTTCAACAGTATCTTCGACATATTTAGTATTGTTGATACTTTGTAAAGCATGGAGCTGAAATTATCTTATGTTTTGCTGATCTAAATACAAAGTACCAAGCTTTATTTCCTTGTAATGGTTTTTCATGAATACAATGCCAACCAAAGGTTTATATGATCTTCAAATGATATAGCTGAATCAGAACCACATAATTTGGGAAAAACTACCTATAATTTGTAAAGTTCAACTCACATTTTCTCATCAAATGCCCTTTCTATTAAAACTGACCTTTGACCTTACCAAAATATTTTTGCGATGAGCATATATGTAATAGTATTGTCCACAATTTTAAATCATGGTCTGATCATTAAAAAACATTTTTGTTATGAAAATCGGTCAAACCAAACCAGAGTTATTATATTAAACCATCCAGTTATCGGTTAAAATATTGCCATAACTGACATGACATGTTGCACCTTAAAAGGGCCTCTGTACGGTAGTCACGCATGGTAGCTGATGACAACCGGCTTTAAATCAAAGCCAAAGCATTCCTGATTGTGAAAAATCACATTCCATTCGGTCGCCAGAACTGCACCAGATTTTCACCATTTTGGGGGATCTGGCATCTAGACCAAGTGTCTCGCGCGCCGAGAAAATTGTTTTTCATATGTGTGCATGAAACTGACTATCTTGTTTCCGATGTGTAACATCGCACATGCAATCAATTGATACTTTTGTTCTTAATTTTCTCAAATATGATGCAGTCAAACAAACCAGACTAGTTAGAATAAACACTGAGATTATGATTACTTGTAAATATTTCTAAAAATATTATGCTGTAACATACATTTATAAAGCGCCAATGTGCCCTGGCTTTAGATTATTTTACGTTATTTACCACTCATGGTTTGCTATGGGATAAGTTTTGAGGATATGTTAAGATTAACCAACAACTAAATATGAAATATTCTCATACTCAAACACCGAAAACCTCTATAGGAAATCAACACCCTGATAAAGACAGGCAGATATGTAGTCTTTCTTTCGGGGGGTAAGAAAACGACATCGTATCGCTTCCCGTGAACGAACAAGAGAAGACGATTTTGTCAGTAAAGACGTAAAATTGTCAATTAAAAATCATTAAACAATTTTATGTATCTTTTCAGTTCTAATTTGTTTTTGCTAGGCATTGTATTATATGCAGGGATTAGAATTAGCGTGTGCATTTGCCTCGTATACACCGTCCGAAATGGCAATCAGCTGTGCACACTTTTCCCCGCCATCTACCCGTGATTTAGTTAATCGGAGTGATCGGAAAAATAAAGTATCTGAAATTATTATGTTACCATGACAAGTATATTGTTTCATTTTAATTGCAGGTTTTGCTCTATTACTGAAAAATATATATAATCATAAGTAAGGTTATGCGACAGCTCTTTGGTGTATTACTGGATAGTATTTATGCAAGGAACAATTTGACCTGTCACCAATGAGGTTTCGCGCGATCTCGCTATTTCCACAGTGAAGACATGTGATCGTCCAGCTACAAGAACTATTACTTTTAGCCAAACGAAATATGTATACGTATCCATTTTCTGCCAAATACACTTCATTTCGAGGCGTGAGTAGATGCAATATGATGGTGATTTTGTGACTAATGCGGACCGAAGTTATAATATCGGGGAGACACAGGATTTCACTGCAGTTGATATAAACATTCTTTTTTGACCTTTTGAGTAAAATTAATAAACTGGATTGCAAAGTCCAAATATAAAAAATATGTTTCATGACGAGATAAAGTAACAACATGATTAACTTGCGTAATTAAATATGGATTTGTTGCCACTATTTCAAATGACTGATCACGACGAAAAGATCAGCGAAGGTTGATGGAGTCTGGAGTCTGAATACCATCTAAACACAGCCCATTTTGAGCCAGTCGGGATTATTCCCGTTCTCCTATCATTCACTGAGGCATATCAGACGACTCCTGAATAAACTCGGGCTCCGACATTGATTTTACCTGATGTCTGGTCTGAATACCATCTAAACACAGCCCATTTTGAGCCAGTCGGGATTATTCAGGTATCTCCTATCATAACTTGTTTGAGTGGCATTTTAGAAGTTGAGACGTACAATATGGAACAAGTTTTTATGGATAACAACTTCTTTATTTCGTGAGTGCGACGTTTCGATACAGATTCTTGTACCGTTGACACGGTACAAGAATCTGTATCGAAACGTCGCACTCACGAAATAAAGAAGTTGTTATCTCCTATCATACACTGAGGCATACCAGACGACTCCTGAATAAACTGGGGCTCCGACACTAATATTTTCCTGATGTCTGCTCCGAATACAATTTAAACACAGCCCATTTTGAGCCAGACGGGATTATTCCCGTTCTATTATCATACATTGAGGCATACCAGATGACTCCTGAATATACATGTACTTGGCTCCGACATAGATACTCGCCTGATGTATGGTCTGAATACCATTTAAACACAGCCCATTTTGAGTCAGTCGGGACTATTCCGGCTCTCCTATCATACACTGAGGCATACCAGACGACTCCTGAATAAACTGGGGCTCCGACACTGATATTTGCCTGATGTCAGGTCTGAATATCACCTAAACACAGCCCATTTTGCGTCAGTCGGGACTATTCCCGTTCTCTTATCACACACTGAGGCATACCAGACGACTCCTGAATAAACTGGGCTCCGACACTAATATTTTCCTGACGAATACAATTTAAACACAGATTTTGAGCCAGACGGGACTATTGTGAGGCATACCAGACGACTCCTAAATAAACTGGGGCTCCTACATTGATTTTTACCTGATGTCTGGTCTGAATACCATCTAAACACAGCCCATTTTGAGCCAGTCGGGATTATTCAGGTATCTCCTATCATAACTTGTTTGAGTGGCATTTTAGAAGTTGAAACTCCAATATGAACAAGTTTTATGGATAACATCTTCTTTACTGAGACCTTTCGATACAGATTCACCGTTACGGCACAGAACTGACACCGAAACGTCGCACTCACGAAATAAAGAAGTTGTTATCTCCTATCATACACTGAGGCATACCAGACGACTCCTGAATAAACTGGGGCTCCGACACTAATATTTTCCTGATGTCTGCTCCGAATACAATTTAAACACAGCCCATTTTGAGCCAGTCGGGATTATTCCCGTTCTATTATCATACACTGAGGCATACCAAACGACTCCTGAATAAACTGGGGCTCCGACACTGATATTTGCCTGATGTAAGGTCTGAATATCACCTAAACACAGCCCATTTTGCGTCAGTCGGGACTATTCCCGTTCTCTTATCACACATTGAGGCATACCAGACGACTTCTAAATAAACTGGGGCTCCTACATTGATTTTACCCGATGTCTGGTCTGAATATCACCTAAACACAGCCCATTTTGAGCCAGTAGGGATTATTCCCGTTCTCCTATCATACACTGAGGCATACCAGACGACTCCTGAATAAACTGGGGCTCCGACACTAATATTTTCCTGATGTCTGCTCCGAATACAATTTAAACACAGCCCATTTTGCGTCAGTCGGGACTATTCCCGTTCTCTTATCACACATTGAGGCATACCAGACGACTCCTAAATAAATATTTTACCTGATGTCTGGGAATACCATCTAAACACAGCCCATTTTGAGCCAGTCGGGATTATTCAGGTATCTCCTACAGTGGCATTTAGAGTTTTATGGATAACAACTTCTTTATTTCGTGAGTGCGATCTTTGATACAGATTCTTGTACCGTTGACACGGCACCTGTATCGAAACGTCGCACTCACGAAATAAAGAAGTATGTTATCTCTATCATCTGACGACTCCTGAATAAATTGGGGCTCCGACACTAATATTTTCCTGATGTCTGCCCGAATACAATTTAAACACAGCCAGTCGGACGGGATTATTCCCGTTCGCCTATCATACACTGAGGCATACCAGACGACTCCTGAATAAACTGGGGCTCCGACACTGATATTTGCCTGATGTCAGGTCTGAATATCACCTAAACACAGCCCATTTTGCGTCAGTCGGGACTATTCCCGTTCTCTTATCACACATTGAGGCATACCAGACGACTCCTGAATAAACTGGGGCTCCTACATTGATTTTACCCGATGTCTGGTCTGAATATCACCTAAACACAGCCCATTTTGAGCCAGTCGGGATTATTCCCGTTCTCCTATCATACACTGAGGCATACTAGACGACTCCTGAATAAACTGGGGCTCCGACACTAATATTTTCCTGATGTCTGCTCCGAATACAATTTAAACACAGCCCATTTTGAGCCAGACGGGACTATTCCTGTTCTCTTATCACACACTGAGGCATACCAGACGACTCCTGAATAAACTGGGGCTCCTACATTGATTTTACCCGATGTCTGGTCTGAATATCACCTAAACACAGCCCATTTTGAGCCAGTAGGGATTATTCCCGTTCTCCTATCATACACTGAGGCATACCAGACGACTCCTGAATAAACTGGGGCTCCGACACTAATATTTTCCTGATGTCTGCTCCGAATACAATTTAAACACAGCCCATTTTGAGCCAGTCGGGATTATTCCCGTTCTCTTATCATACATTGAGGCATACCAGACAACTCCTGAATAAACTGGGCTCCGACATAGATACTCGCCTGATGTATGGTCTGAATACCATTTAAACACAGCCCATTTTGAGCCAGTCGGGACTATTCCGGTTCGCCTATCATACACTGAGGCATACCAGACGACTCATGTAAAAACTGGGGCTCCGACACTGATATTTGCCTGATCTCTGGTCTGAATAACGTCTAAACACAGCCCAGTTTGAGCCAGTCGGGACTATTCCGGTTCTCCTATCATACACTTAGCCATACCAAACGACTCCTGAATAAACTGGGCTCTGACACTGACATTTGCCTGATGTCTGGTCTGAATACTATCTGACCGCAACCCATTTTGAAATAGACACTGCACTAGATCTGCAAGTGCTACACCACCACCATCCACCCCCACTCCATAGAAAATGGAGCCATAATCCACCCCAGTGCGAACCAATGATAGGAACAAGAAAGATTGTAAGTTGAAAAATTACAATTTATTAAACCAAATAGTTTTGACATTCTTATTTGCATAACTTAGTACAAATTTGTAATTTTTGCATTTACACTCCTCTGAACGAGACCTTGACTAACATTCGTCAGGTTAAATTGCTGATTATGTAGTTCTGTGAGGGTGGGTTCAAAGCACACACCAGCAAAGTACTAGCTACATAGTATCTGTACTTTACTGGGAAAGTGAATTCCCAACTGTAACATCCCTTAGAAATCATCTGCATACTTTTTAAGTTAATCTTATTCTTGAAATGTGTGCCATCTCTTCCTTGTCCTTTGCTGCTGTACTTTCTGCTTGTTCATCATTTTTGTTCTCAGCTGGACATAAGAGCATTCACGCTTGGAAATCTGTAGAAATGCCTGAACTGTCTCCTTTTCTGAAATATGACAAAGTTTTCAAAATTATGTTAAAACATCAAGGTACAATTCCAGTGAGTATCACCACTCAGCTTCTAGTCCTATAGCCTTTACCCAACTCCCCAACTTAAGGTTTTATTAGGACAAGTTAACATTTGCCATTTTAAAGATTTAGCTCATTTGATCTTGTGGATCCCATACCTGCTATTGACAGGTGTTGTGAACTTGTAAATGACTCTTTCCATGCTTTGCAAAATGGTTGATTGGTGCCATTAAAACCATTTTTATGGTTACTCATGTATCAAGTGCATAAGGTTAGATTAAAGTAGATGTTTGCCTAAAGAAGGGTTACTATATTACTATTTATCCAGTTTTAAATGGATACAATATCAAATTATATATCTATGTTTAAGTAAAGTTGGGAATTTTTGTGATCCTTAGCAAAGTGTGAGTAGTCCATGTTAGTTTCTAATCACTGCAATATTCAATATAACAACGTATAGTCCTTAAATTAACTTTGCAATAAGGTAGAATATAAATAGTTCTATAAGGATGGAGCCTTGAGTATTGAGGAAACTTTAAATCTCGTAACATGGCTGAAAATTGAATGGGAGTGACTGCCAATGTCTATGAGAGAAACGAGGGTCAACACTTGTAGTGAGTGAGTTTAGTTTTACGCCGCTTTTAGCTATATTCCAGCAATATCAGGGTAGGGGACACCAAAAATGGGCTTCACACATTGAACCCATCTGGGGAATCGAACCCGGGGCCTTCGGCATGACAAGCTAACGCTTTAACCCCTAGGCTACCCCACCGCCTGTCAACACTAGTAGTAGTGATCGCTTCATTAAGCAGATAGAGACTGGACACCACTGAGAAAGGGAAAGTAGGAGAAGGATGTCCAGATAGATACTGGTTAACTTTATTGCTTAGTGCTTTTCAAACAAGTGAAATGATGATGAAACAAAACATTGACGTAATTAATATGCAGCAACATGCACATGTTTTGGTATATACTCAGAGAAATTATTACAGCAATGATAAAATAATCACAGCAACAAGAAAGTAATTGAACAAAAGAGAAATATTGATTAAAACAACACTTTGATGGACTAAAATGGCAGCATTAGGTTTTTGTAAAACAAAGGTCTGAACTGAAAATATGCAAACAAATAAAAGATATCTGATTCGCTAACTTCTAAACCAAACTTCATAAAATTCTGCATACAATTGGCTCAGTGATTTTTCTCCAAATCTCCTACATGTCATGCATGATGCAATTGGAACCAGTTGATGACATATGTCGGCAGTATGTCAGCCAAGTTCTAGCAGTGCTGAAGGCTAAGGGTTAGTTATCTAGTTAGAAAAAAGACATGGTATGTTTTCAGATTTGAGAGTTTTGTTGAGTATTTGATAAACAGAAATTACATTTGGAACAGACAAGTTCAGCTTGAGGTTTGAAATGTTAACAATTTTGGCATTGACTACTCAATGAAACTTACAAATCTAGAAACATACAGTATGTACTGACATTGTAGAATACAAACATGATCTGTCGTTTTATAATTTCTATCTATCTAGGTGACTTTCAAAGTTGTGAGACATGAGAAAGGTCTGGAATGCTATGAGTTCACCATGGAATGTAATAACACCTTGATAGAATGCATGACATCACCATGATCACTTGCTTTAGTGATAACTGAGCTCATCTTCTTCAGAAAGTGTGGGGGAAAACTTGAAATGCACTGACTTACTCAGTAGACAGAGCAAATCATTTGTATTTCAATAACAATACTGGTCAATCATGTTTCAAATTGTATATGATATCTCTGAGTGTGACCCCATAATTCATATAAACTGACCCTATATTTATATGTATGAAGGGTCCCTAATTGTCCTTTCCCGGCAGAACACCACTTATGCATCTCAGTCAGGTATGACATATATCATTTGAAGTGTTGAATCATAACTGACATCAGTCAATACAGACTGCAAGGAAGAAATCTTAATCCTTTAGTATGTATGATTTAATACTACAGCTGAGTGCACAGTGTGACAACCAAACTCCACTTATCCATATAATATAACTAGATTACAAACTGATTAGTTAAATGGCCTCTTAAGGAATACAAAGTTTGAATAAAATTTGACTGTAAACAGGTGAACTACAGAGAGCATGGTATATACACTATATATGATGTGTTGCCCAAAGGTCCACTGACCATGTATATGTGTTGCCCAAAGGTGTACTGATAATACATATGATGTGTTGCCCACAGGTCTACTGATTGTAGGATGTGTTGCCCAAAGGTGTACTGATAATACATATGTGTTGCCCAAAGGTCTACTGATTGTAGGATGTGTTGCCCAAAGGTGTACTGATAATACATATGATCTGTTGCCCACGGATCTACTGATTGTAAGATGTGTTGCCCAAAGGTGTACTGATAATACATATGATGTGTTGCCCACAGGTCTTCTGATTGTAGGATGTGTTGCCCAAAGGGTACTGATACTGATAATGTACATATGATGTGTTGCCAACAGGTCTTCTGATAATATACATGATGTATTGCCCACAGGTCTACTGATAATACATATAAGGTGTTGCCCAAATCTCTACTGATTATATAGGATGTGTTGCCCAAAGGTCTACTGATAATATACATGATGTGTTGCCCAAAGGTCTACTGATAATATATATGTATTGCCCAAAGGTCTACTGATAATATACATGATGTTTTGCCCAAAGGTCTACTGATTATATGATGTGTTGCCCACAGGTCTACTGGTAACATATATATGTGTTGCCCAAACGTCTACTGATAATATATATGATGTGTTGCCCAAAGGTCTACTGATAGTATATATATGATGTGTTGCCCACAGGTCTACTTGTAATATATATGATGTGTTGCCCACAGGTCTACTGATAATATATATGATGTGTTGCCCACAGGTCTACTTGTGATATATATGATGTGGTGCCCAAAGGTCTACTGGTGATATACTAGTATATGATGTGTTGCCCTCAGATCTACTGATAATATATATGATGTGTTGCCCACAGGTCTACTTGTGATATATATGATGTGTTGTCCAAAGGTCTACTGGTGATATATATGATGTGTTGCCCACAGGTCTACTGATAATATATATGATGTGTTGCCCAAAGGTCTACTGGTGATATATATGATGTGTAGCCCAAAGGTCTACTTGTGATATATATGATGTGTTGTCCAAAGGTCTACTGGTGATATATATGATGTGTTGCCCACAGGTCTACTTATTATATAGATGATGTGTTGTCCAAAGGTCTACTGGTGATATATATGAAAGGTGTGCTGATAATACAGGTCTACTGATAATACACATGATGTGTTGCCCAAAGGTCTACTGAAGTGATATATATGATGTGTTGCCCACAGGTCTACTAATAATATATATGATGTGTTGCCCAAAGGTCTACTGATTGTAAGATGTGTTGCCCATAGGTCTACTGATAATACATATGATGTGTTGCCCAAAGGTCTACTGATAATACATATGATGTGTTGCCCAAAGGTCTACTGATTGTAGGATGTGTTGCCCAAAGGTGTACTGATAATACATATGATGTGTTGCCCACAGGTCTAGTGATTGTAGGATGTGTTCCCCAAAGGTGTACTGATAATATATATGATGTGTTGCCCAAAGGTCTATTGATTGTAAGATGTGTTGCCCATAGGTGTACTGATAATATATATGATGTGTTGCCCACAGGTCTACTGATTGTAGGATGTGTTGCCCAAAGGTGTACTGATAATACATTGATGTGTTGCCCACAGGTCTACTGATTGTAGGATGTGTTGCCCAAAAGTGTACTGATAATACATATGATGTGTTGCCCACAGGTCTACTGATTGTAAGATGTGTTGCCCAAAGGTGTACTGATAATACATTGATGTGTTGCCCACAGGTCTACTGATTGTAGGATGTGTTGCCCAAAGGTGTACTGATAATACATATGATGTGTTGCCCACAGGTCTACTGATTGTATATATGTATTGCCCAAAGGTCTACTGATAATATACATGATGTTTTGCCAAATAGCCTTCTGATAATATACATGATGTATTGCCCACAGGTCTACTGATAATACATATAAGGTGTTGCCCAAAGGTCTACTGGTATTATATAAGATGTGTTGCCTAATGGTCTACTGATAATATATATGATGTGTTGCCCAAAGGTCTACTGATTATATATATGATGTGTTGCCCAAAGGTGTACTGATAATACATATGATGTGTTGCCCAAAGGTCTACTGATAATACGTATATGATGTGTTGCCCACAGGTCTACTGATTGTAGGATGTGTTGCCCAAAAGTGTACTGATAATACATATGATGTGTTGCCCACAGGTCTACTGATTGTAAGATGTGTTGCCCAAAGGTGTACTGATAATACATTGATGTGTTGCCCACAGGTCTACTGATTGTAGGATGTGTTGCCCAAAGATGTACTGATAATACATATGATGTGTTGCCCACAGGTCTACTGATTGTATATATGTATTGCCCAAAGGTCTACTGATAATATACATGATGTTTTGCCAAATAGCCTTCTGATAATATACATGATGTATTGCCCACAGGTCTACTGATAATACATATAAGGTGTTGCCCAAAGGTCTACTGGTATTATATAAGATGTGTTGCCTAATGGTCTACTGATAATATATATGATGTGTTGCCCATAGGTCTACTGATAATATATATGATGTGTTGCCCAAATGTCTACTGATAATATATATGATGTGTTGCTCAAAGGTCTACTTGTGATATATATATGATGTGTTGCCCAAAGGTCTACTGATAATATATATGATGTGTTGCCCAAAGGTCTACTGATAATATATATGATGTGTTGCCCAAAGGTCTACTTGTGATATATATGATGTGTTGTCCAAAGGTCTACTTGTGATATATATGATGTGTTGCCCACAGGTCTACTGATAATATACATGATGTGTTGCCCAAAGGTCTACTGGTGATATATATGATGTGTTGCCCACAGGTCTACTTGTGATATATATATGATGTGTTGTCCAAGGGTCTACTGGTGATATATATGATGTGTTGCCCACAGGTCTACCGATAATATAATACACATGATGTGTTGCCCAAAGGTCTACTGGTGATATATATGATGTGTTGCCCACAGGTCTACTAATAATATATATGATGTGTTGCCCAAAGGTCTACTGATTGTAAGATGTGTTGCCCATAGGTGTACTGATAATACATATGATGTGTTGCCCACAGGTCTACTGATTGTAGGATGTGTTGCCCAAAGGTGTACTGATAATACATTGATGTGTTGCCCACAGGTCTACTGATTGTAGGATGTGTTGCCCAAAGGTGTACTGATAATACATATGATGTGTTGCCCACAGGTCTACTGATTGTAGGATGTGTTGCCCAATGATGTACTGATAATACATATGATGTGTTGCCCACAGGTCTACTGATTGTAAGATGTGTTGCCCATAGGTGTACTGATAATACATATGATGTGTTGCCCACAGGTCTACTGATTTTAGGATGTGTTGCCCAAAGGTGTACTGATAATACATTGATGTGTTGCCCACAGGTCTACTGATTGTGGTGGATGTGTTGCCCAAAGGTGTACTGATAATACATATGATGTGTTGCCCACAGGTCTACTGATTGTATATATGTATTGCCCAAAGGTCTACTGATAATATACATGATGTTTTGCCAAATAGTCTTCTGATAATATACATGATGTATTGCCCACAGGTCTACTGATAATACATATAAGGTGTTGCCCAAAGGTCTACTTGTATTATATAAGATGTGTTGCCTAATGGTCTACTGATAATATATATGATGTGTTGCCCAAAGGTCTACTGATAATATATATGATGTGTTGCCCAAAGGTCTACTGATAATATATATGATGTGTTGCCCAAATGTCTACTGATAATATATATGATGTGTTGCTCAAAGGTCTACTTGTGATATATATGATGTGTTGCCCAAAGGTCTACTTGTGATATATATGATGTGATGCCCACAGGTCTACTGATAATATATATGATGTGTTGCCCAAAGGTCTACTGATAATATATATGATGTGTTGCCCACAGGTCTACTGATAATATATATGATGTGTTGCCCACAAGGTCTACTTGTGATATATATGATGTGTTGCCCACAAGGTCTACTGGTGATATATATGATGTGTTGCACACAGGTCTACTGATAATATATATGATGTGTTGCCCAAAGGTCTACTGATAATATATATGATGTGTTGCCCAAAGGTCTACTGATAATATATATGATGTGTTGCCCACAGGTCTACTGATAATGTCTGCTGTTAATATATATGATTTGTTGCCCAATGGTCTGTAAAATAACAGATAGGATGTGTTGCACATTGGTCTGTAAAAAAATATGACAGTGGATGTGTTGCCCAAAGGTATAAAAAAATAACAGATAGGATGCATTGCCCAATGGGCTGTGATTATAGCAGACGGGATGTGTTGCCCAATGGGCTGTGATTATAACAGATAGGATGTGTTACCCAACATTCTGATGATAATGATATACCTATCTTGCCCAAGAGTCTGCTGAATATTAATACATATATATAAGTTGCCCGATGGTCAACACAATACATCCTATTCATCATAAACACAGACCTTTAGACAACACATCCTAGTTGTATACAATGGAATTTCATAGCGAAAGCTTGATTGTTTTACTAATGACCTGCCAATAATATGATGAAAAGCGGTCATGCTGAACACATTCTTGACTTCGTATCATGATATATGTTATGGGTGTTCACTTATCTTGATATCTAGAAAGAAGCTACTAAAGACTGTTGGTACCTTTTGACTTCAAGTCCATCTGCTGATGAACAGTATATCCACCTTTACACTTTAGTACCTTCTCACAGATACTACATCTGAATCCTGAAAAGGTAAAGGAAGAAAATGTATCTGCTGACATGGAATACAGGTGTCTTCAGTTCTCATTTGCTGAATTTCCTGTGTATGAAGGACACAGAAACATTAATGCAAATGTATTGACAATTACAGGAATCATTTGATAACAACGCATTTAAACACCTGATTATGTAAAAAAAAAATTATTTGAGAACCCACCCACCCCTGTGATATGAACAGAATGGTGTCAGAACTTTCATACACCTGATTATCTGATGGAAGATTGAATTATTGACTACAGAAAAACAACAAAATGTAGGCAATATGTTAATTGTATACTCTGTATTGAGAAATGCCAATATTTTCTCTTCATGGGTCTGGTCTGAATTGTGTGCACTACGAAACACGACACACATCAGCTCTCTATGAAACTGGTAAGATATCAGTAGATAGTAACCTAAAAGTGAAAATGATATCTCTATAAAAAACATGATTATTGCAGGGATAATTTTTTGAATTGTAAATGTTGGGACATCATTCAAGTGCAAAAGTCAATAGAAAAGCTTAAAAATGTTGAAAATTACCCTGTTGATATGTGAAAAGAGCAAATTCTGCCAGTTTTCAAAATTTCTACATTTTCTGTAAAGTTTTCCATGATCAGAACCACAATACTTGTCTGGAACTGCTTGTTATCAGAGTATATACAGTTTTTTTCTTTAAATGTTTCATATATGTCATCAAAAAACAGACTATCTGTATATAAGGCTATTCCATGTCTATAAATTAATCTCTTATTGGCTATTTTGAATTTCTTGTTACATTTATAAATAGTAAAAAATCATGTATTGAGATAATACCTAAAAGATGTGTTGCTGCAGACAGTACTAATCGGCTCACTACCATTCAGGATAACTGTACTAATATTGAGAAGGCTTAAACAATTTGAAGATTCATGAGGCATTACTTCATCGGGTATTGCAAGTTTGTGGTGCTGAATTCTAAAGGTAGGCTAGACTGACTGACTGAGTTTGGTTTTACGCCGCTTTTAGCAATATTCCAGCAACATCACGGCGGGGGACACCAGAAATAGGCTTCACACATTGTACCCATGTAGGGATTCGAACCCGGGTCTTCGGCGTGACGAGCCAACGCTTTAACCACTAGGCTACCCCACCGCCCCTGGTAGGCTAGAACATTGTTAAGGTTAGGAATGCCATGATACATCGATACTTTTTCTAAGACGGTACAATCATTGATACATTCAAAACTGTATCGATATTTAGTTTGAAAGTATCAATTTAAATATGTTTTAATATGTATCGTTTACATTTTGCAATTGTATCATCTTTTTTTAATGTTATGACAGTTATAAATGATTTTTTCATGCACAAAATTGGAAATTAGAACTTTTTAATCTCTGAGAATAGAAAATGTTGATCTTTTCAAGGACTATTATAAAATAGAAAATATTTAATGTTCAAAATGTAACTCAATTTACGCAATAATGCAGTGAAAATAGGTATCATGATACATATCGAGTCATGACATGAGTATCGTGATACGTATCGATTCATGAAACTTATGTATCGTGACATCCCTAGTTAAGGTAGAAATAAATTTAACAAAGTTGTAAAAATGGTATTCACAATTTAAACATGTAGGTTATGTGATCCAGAGATCAATACCTTCATGTTTAATTGTGAATACTCCCTTCCTCACTTTGGAATGCCTCAGAGACTCCCCTCTGATTCTGCAATTTGAAGATCACATTTCTCCTCTGCCAAGCTCAACGTCTCTTGATCCCGTTCATAATTGTCTGCATTAAGTAACATTAAAATGTTAACAATATTATTCTCAAAATGATTATGAACTTAAATTCAAAACTGAGCTTAAGAAATAATATTTTTTCTTCTGAACTGATAAAGTATTTAAAATTCTACAAGATTTAGTTATCACCCTAACAACATACATAAATTATGAATTTACAATGTTTCATATTCAGAAACTTTTGTAAAATAAAATTAACTTACCAGGCATAACCTGGAATGGATATGATTTCCACGTCTAACAGGACCATCTGAGACTAGCACTTAGTCTCTGAATATATATAATTTTGATAGAATCAAACAATTCCTTTTAAACTAAAAGGAGCTCCAGTGAGATGGGAGATTCCTGAACCTAAGTAAAACTAGACTTGCTTCAATTAGATCTTTATCATTGCAGAAAGGCATAGACGGAAGTAAACATAATGCAGTTCATTAACTATGAGACAGGCTAGACCTTTTCTGACTTTTTACAGTCTTTGTCAACTTTGGACTTGGGTTGAAGGGTGACGAAGGGAAAATCTTGTGCCATCAAGCCAATTTGAATGGATTTTAAGAAAACCCATAATATCATAGTTTCAATTTACTCACACAATATACAAAGTTATCTTTATTCATGGGTTGCTTCTAAATTATGTTCAGGATTTTGTTAGTCATCCATTCATAAATGTCAAAACTCACCAGTAATACAAAATGCTGATTTCTGTCAGGTTTCTTTAAACATTTTGTTCTAAGTTACTATTCATAATAACGATCATCGATTCTATGATTTATATCAATACTGTCTGCCCAGTGCTGTTCAGGGATGTTGATATTAGTCGACAGTGCAAACTATTAGCCGATGATGGACCAATGATGAATAGCACACTACCTGAATAGATGCACCAAAGAGGCATTTCTGAAACTGTTGTTATGGCTTTGTAAAGGTAACTTACAACAGGAAGAGGCTTTTATTCTTACTGTTTGTATTGAAAGAAATGTTAAACTTTACCTCCATTTTAAAAAAAAAAGGTTTGTTTAAGAAACCCCCGCTTTGAACAAAATTACCCTTTTATGCAATTTGACCGCTAAGGGAACTTAAAACCATAAAAGACTAATAACATATCCTGCATAGAAACAGTTGGTCTATTGACCAACCAATAGGATTATAACATGTCTTAATGTCTTTAGTGAGATTCATCCTTGATTTTCAGTTAATCTTATTCTGTCCACTGGTGTTTACCCTCTTTCCTATGTTACACAATGTACAGGATTTAGACTTTGAAATGAGGAAATGTTCCTGCATTAAACATACAAAGATATAGCTGCCATGGAATTATGAAAGCTCAAAAGGGAATTCTGACTGTATTCATGCACAATATTCCATTAACAGATTCAAGTGCATCAGTGAAGTGGAAAATCTCTAGCATTTGAATCTATATCAAAGTTTGGACCAAGTGCAGAAAAATACAACGTAACCAACATTTGTGGTTGTCAGTTGAGTCACACTGTGAGTAGGAGGATGTATTGGTCATAATTATGCTGGCTGAGTGTCAGTGGCATGTGGACAGACAAGGTTATAGTCCTGGGCCAAATGCAAAAAGTTTTATCTTTTAGGATCTCTCAGCAGCAGTAAATGTGTTATCTGGTAATTAGAAATTCTTGTCATAACCAGCCACAAAAATCAGGTTACTAAAAACAAACAAGGTATGACTCAGACAGCCTTTACTTGTAGGTAATAAGGTGGTAGGCTACAATCTTTGTACTCATATGGAGAAAATTATTATTATTAGCATGAAAATGGTGCAAAATATACATTTCATCACTATACACTGATATTTTCACTCTGATAGACCAGTGGAGGAGATATACTGCACATAAACACCCAAAGGGACAGGGTTGAAAGTAGGAGTACAAACAGCTATATTTGAAAGTTAGAATCTCTTGATATAAATAATGTAACTGAAACATATTATGGTCCAGAGAGCAAATGCATATTTCCTTTGCATGACCAATTTAGGAAATGTGCAGCTGATATAAAAATGTGTAGTTCAGCTATCAGAGGAAACAGCAAAGAGCAACAATGGAGAGTGACATCATGAAACTATAACTACAAGTCTTCCTCAACACTGCACTATCAGCTCATTATTTGAGCAAACCCATGTCAATGTATTATTAGTCAGAATATGCAGTGTGGGTGATAAAACCGATTGTAATGTGTTATGCTATGTCTACATTTGGCCTATAAGTAATTTTACTGAATTCAAGTCTTACAGATTTGGTTAGTTCCTGAAATTAGTAATGGTTATTGACTGTTTTTGGGTTTTATTTATCTATTAGTTGGTAGATATATATTTAAAATAAAGAAAACAATATATCAGTGTGAAAAGTCAGTCTGATGCCCTGAATATCAGGCGTCAAAATGAGAGATGTTTTCGGGTTTTTGCCGCACCGGAACTGCGTCTAAGTACAAGAATGTACACTGGCCTAAAAGTAAAGGTCAATTTCACCCACTGAGTGAACATAAAATCATACAGCTGTGATTCGCTCTTTCGGGTGTGGATCTACAGTAGTTGGCCATAAGTGAGTCATCAATAATGGAATTCCCATAGACTTTCATGTTAATTAACTCTTGCAAGAATAATTTCTCATAAATTTAGTTTCGGTGGAATTGCTTTCAGTACTTATCTACCAGCTGGGAAATCATCTCAGCTACATACATATAATTTCCTTTCAATTTTCCGATGATTATTAAGAAAACTGCAACTATTTAAACAACATATATTAGACATACCAATCAGGTTTAACATGTCTATGGGATAGATTAAAATTAAGTGGTACTAATGGTGCTTAATCAGGCGTCATTCAATAACTAATCAACGGAAAGATGAAAGAAAATTATGTACACGTAGCTGAAGATGATTTCAAAGATGTTTGCAAAATATCAAAATAGAATGACTTCTACTCTATTTATGAAAATTATTCTTGCAACAGTTAATTAACATGTAAGTCTATGGAAATTTCACTAATGATGACTCACTTATGGCCAACCACTGTAGTCTGTCTCACAGTCCCTGAACCACAATAGTATTTTACCTACTGCCTTGCCCTTTCTGCAATGCTAACGCCCTAAATGAAGCAAGTCTAGATTTCCTCAGGTTCTGGTTTCCCCGGGGCTCCTTTTCAATTTATAATGCGTTTGTTTGTTAATATAAAAAATATATATTCAGAGACTAAGCGATAGTCTATGTGAGGATCAGAAACAACATGATACGAGACCTCACAATCGCGATCAAGTTACTAGCAAACAGTTTCTTCCAGTTGCGAAATCTTTGAAATAAATTGTGTCATGGGACAGGCATCGCCTTTGATACAATTGTACATGCTGCTGTTTTCAACAAAATACTCCGATTACGATACATACCATGCATTTTCCATAGCTTTGTGCTGCCAAGTCACCGCGTGTAGTGCGCGAAAACTGTAGCAAACGGGATCCGATTTGACACAAAACGTGAACGGGCCTTCGTGTGAAACATGAATTCAATTTATTTACAGATTATTACGTTGTTATTTTGATTGAAGAATCAAATGTTTTAAGTATTTAAACGTGTTCTTGGTGGCATATTAGTCTTGTCTGTCAGCTCCCACAATATCTACAGACACTATTGAATTATTAGCTAAGTGTTCATTTCGACGTTGCCGCTTTTTGAACTTTCACGTTTTTGACGCACAGGAGCGTGAAGGCAAATCGCCGAAAGGTACTGCGAACGAAACAGTGATGTTATAGCGAACACTTAACGATGTGTATATTTGAAATAAGTGTACAAAACCTAATAGCATATATCTAGACAATAATTTCTCCACTGTTTATTACTGAACATATATCCAGCTGTTAGAGAATTTTATAGAAAACCCCGTGTCGCCGAAGGTCGCAGGCGTTATATACATGATATTTTTTGTTTTACAATAACAGCACTAAAGTTTTATAAAAAAATGCAAAAGAAGCACACCCGAAGGTCCTGAGACGACCTTCTATCCAACCATCCACTTTGGGCTAGCTATTAAGGGAAAATGAACATAGTTGTGACATGCAGATATTTAGGCGACAGAAATATATCCTTAGGGCGACAGCTGTCGCCTAAAGGTCGCACAAATGTCGCCCAAAGGTCGACATTGTCTATATATATATATATATATATATATATATATATATCCCTCATACTCCCTACCAATCACCTGATGAAAGAGCAAGCATACACTCCGAAAGGTGTTATTCACAATAAAGAATTGGAAGTTGACATCCAAACATTTTGCTTTTCTTAGAAAAAATGGAACCATGTTTTTTCTGAATCAATACACAATAGTGATTACAACTGGTATTGGTTCCAACAGTTAACATGCAATTGCCACATAATTACACAAGTCCCTGCACTAATTGTATCTCAAGCAGTTCTGTATTGTAGTTACAAAGACAATCTGGAGTCTTTGAATTGCATCTAGAAGTGATACATAGAGGCAAGAATTTTATGGATGTCAGCTTCTTTATTGTTCATCACAATAATGAAGTTGAAATACATAAAATTCTTGCTTTTACAATGACAATGTAAACTACATGACCAGAAACAGTTTCACAACTATCATGAAAATAATGAGATAGTGAGGTAAGATTTGTCACATCGACAATATTTCCAACCATATCGTGAGTAAATCAAATCATAGATTTATAGTAATTGAAGTAAATATTAAAACCTTTCAGCAAAAGGACAGTAAAACAACTAGATTTTCACAGATATAAATTTAAAATTAGTAATTAAATCTAAAATATTTTTAAATTTACAGTATATAAATGACAATACTACATAAAAGACAGGCTATTGACTGCCAACAACTGGAGGTTGATCACCATACTTTGGACCATAGGGACGACATGACAAAATTGACTGACTAAATATACTCTACAAAGTAACAAGAAAGGATAAATTCAATCATGAACAGTAACATAAAACACTAATGGTAATGAATTATTATATCACAAACTGGTACAACAATGCCACTATAACTATCAGCATGATGATCAGGTATTCAGATAACAGAGAGCTAATAATGTATTTGCAAATATGTTTTGTCTGAAAATATTTTTACTAAGAAGAATAATTTGGGTAATCTATCAATACTAATGGATACTGAGAAATTACAAACGATTTACAATAAATGTGATTTTAGTTGCAGTGTATTACATTCTTACTGGAAGTGTCAGTAAAATCACACTACAGCTCACGCAGAGTGATCTAACTTTATCTGATCATATTTTAGTGTAAATGCACTAGTAAGATTTGTATGATATCAGCTGCATGTCATAATGCAACAACATCATAGTTAACAATGATTCTCCCAAATACTTGCAGTACATGATAGAGTTTGGTTGTAGAACTACTGGCGAAATAATCACGCATGTATACGATGACAGCATTTTAGAAAAATGTTGCTAATAATGTACATTATTCTAGATTATACTGTCTACACTATTAACAATGAAATATATCCATCATGTCTACATTTGGCACTCACATATTAAATGACCTTCACGATCATAATATATGTCTGCCATAGGGCAGCGCTATAAAGTAAAACTAGCAAACATTACTTAACTCACATTTACCTGTATTACAAGTCTATGAATACTTGTTATGCATGTAAGTGTTATGTGTGTTGCGGCCTTATCTTGACAGTAAAGAACGAGATACGTGCCTGAAAACACAAGAGGTATTTAGGTCAAATCATTTATGTTCGATGAATCATGGCTGACAAGATGGTCAGTGCAGAAGAACAGATGACACCCAATATAGATTTTTGGATGAATGCACTTACAACATATCAAAATTGATATATATAAAACATAACCAATAAAAGACGCTGTCGTATTGTCCAGTTGCAAGATCATTCTATTATTCAGTTATTTCAATATAAATGGGATGCCTACGATAAGTTGTTAATAAGCTTGAAGGCACAGAAAGTGAATCTGGAAGACTAATATATATTGTTTATATTCAGAGTGTATTTTAATATATTTAGGAGTTGTTAATATGGCGGCTGCTGCTGTTGTAAAAATAGTGCTGTTATTTCGTAATCAAGAAAATATTGTTCTGGCATAAGCAACGTTACTGCGCCACTATCATTAAGATCAATCCGTAAATATATACTGAGTCAAAAAGAAACTTCACAAAATGTAATTTGAAAATAATGAATAATTTTTCTCTGATGATGACATCTATGTATCCGAAATGGGATCCTATCTTTCGACTCTAGAAAAACGTTAGCAAAACCCACTCAAACCCATCCATTCGTCGTGCAAATGACGTTGAGTGCCAAATCAGGTTTTGCACGTGCAGTCGATCACGTGATCTTCGCATCGAAGTTTTCTTCATATGCACGTGTTTGCATTGGCCTCAAGAATTGAAAAACACTTTTAAACCACAGTTGTAACGGTACTTGAAATGTCACGATTGTCAGTTGTGCAGCGTGAACGTGCCGTTGGCATGTTGCAAGCAGGAAGATCAGTTATTGACGTCGCAAAGGCAATGGGATGCAGCCGTCGTACTGTGTATGACTTGCGAGGTCGTCTACAACAAACTGGCACCACTTCTGATCGCCTAAGGTTGGGTCTTCCACGTGTGACGTCACGAGCAGAAGACCGTCAAATCCAACGTCACCTACGTGACAGATCTCTGCCGGCTACACGAACCAGGGCTGAGATGTTTAGAGGTCGACTGTCCTCACAGACCATTCAAATCGGTTGCGGGCTGCCAATCTCCATTCTCGACGCCCATATCGAAGACCAATACTGACGCCGTTTCATCAACGTCAACGTCTGCTGTGGGTCCAGCGTCACCTCCGATGGACCCAGAGAGACTGGAATCGAGCCGTCTTTAGCGATGAATCCAGGTTTACCCTCAGATTCGCGGACGGCAGGCATAGAAGTCTGGAGACGACGTCGTGAACGGTATGCCCAATGTTGTGTACAGGAAGTCGACAGTTTCGGGGCGGAAGTTGCACGGTGTTGGGTGCTTTCTGTGGGAACAACTGTTCCCGACTTCTGGTCATCCGTGGAAACCTCACGGCTGCTGCTTACCGCGACCAGGTGCTCACCCTGAACTCGTTCCTTTCATGGCGGCTCATGGCCCAGGTCTACAGTTCCAGCATGATAATGCTCGGCCGCATACCGCGATGTTGACACGAAATTTCCTTCAAAACGCTGGAATCAACGTCATGGACTGGCCATCAGGGTCCCCTGACCTTAATCCAATTGAGCCCGTTTGGGATGCACTTGGGAGAAGGCTTCGTGGTCTTAGGAACCAACCTCAGAATTTTGCAGGAACTTGGCGCTGCCTTGCAAGAGCAATTGCGCAGAATCCCCAACCACGTGTTCACAAGCATCAGGCAGTCGATGAGGGAGACGGTGTTTGGCAGTGGTGAATGCGCAGGGCGGCCATACACAATATTGAATTGAGAAATTTTGCATTTTATTCTTGTGACTTGACATTCTGTTCACCCATGTTTTGGAACGGCGGTGTAGCCTAATTGAACTGATTATGGCACTGTCAGTGTATCGAGTACATCACACAGATCTCAGCAATGAAATAATAACAATTTAACCATCTTACCATCTCTTGTTCTTTTATAGTGATTTAGAGGTTTTAATGGTGATCGTAAAATAATATCAATAATACCCAATAATATCCCCATAACAACGTTAATAGGGTGCCATTTAACTCTGTGAATTTTATATTTTCGACAAAAATGGATGCAGTTAGGTTTTGATTTTGAAAATTTAAATCCACTTTCTAAACTCCCTTTATTAATTTTATTTAAACAAAGCTGCAGTTTCCTTTCAATAGCATTCATGTTTTCGCCGTGGCAATAAATATTCAAATCATTATCTAATGAATCACTTAAAACCTTTGAAGGTCACAGCCCTGTATACATTACATTTACAAAACAATCTTTACATGCATATGTCATTCACAGGAGGAAAGAAAAATCAAGGGTAGCTTACATTTGTGCTCTGAGATATATTCTGTTTTAAACAACATGAAGTATTGTTGGTTTTATTTTTTAATAATGCTGAGAATGTGTATAAGGTTTGAATGGACCAAATAGTATCTCGTAATATACAACTTTCTCTAAAGAAATTATAAGCGGGCCAAATTAAAGAAAATAATATATTCATCTTCTCTCTGGTTAAGATCACTAAGTCTACAAATTCTATTTTCTTTTTTAGACAGTTTTAAATCTTCCACTTTTGATAAATAAATCATGTGAAGAACATCTTACCCTACTTAACGCTAACATATGTTATATTTGGGATTACACTCTCTCAGTAAAGCACATGTATAGTATTTTTTGGGTTGAGTCCCATCCGGGATTCGAACCCACACCCTCAGAGTCAGGCACCCAATCGCCAGCACAAAAAGTCAGACGCCTAGACCGCTCAACCACCGTGGCTTCCACAAAATTGAAGTCGGACAACTGGTAGTCTAGACTGCGGACTTTGTGCGAAAGCTATAAAATACACAATGTTATTTTAGAAATTGGTCATAGTGAGAGAGTGTAATCCTAAATATAACATATGTTACATTTGACCACTTCCTAACATGGTATTGTGTATTACTTAACGCTATCCTGAACGTTTTTACGCTTACACATGAAATATACATTTCTGCATCTAAAGTACATTTAAACATCTTATGATAAAACATTTACTGAAAGTGATACCTTTTCAAACCATTCTTGCAAATAGATATCTTTTAATAATCTTGATAGTTCTAAAATATACTTATCGTCAGAGTTAACATACTGATAGTTCCACAGAAACCAAAACCCTTTGAGAATAGAAAGAGGAGAAACCCAATTTATTGTGTCCATGTTTATCGAATGGCATCATATTGTAACACTATATCTTTGGTAGCTTATAAGGAGGCACCTTCAATAATTTTACCCAGTATTTTATAGCTCTGATATTTGTAAATAAGTGCATCAGATATCTACCACATTCTCCATACACCATTGTATTCATCGTGCTAGATATAATACCAAGACATTTTTATATGCTTTCAATTGAACTCTTTCGATATTATTGTTATAATTCAAACCCTGATTTCAGCTCCATACAATACAATTACCTTAATTTTGGGATCAAGTATTTAAAGTATAAACTTATATTTATGTGTTTCCAAATTACATTTAATTGTTTAAAGATACCAATCATGACCTTTTGTGCTTGCAAGCAACATGTGTTGTCCAAGATAAACACTTACTATAAAACATTCCAACTATTTGTCCGAACTGGAGCATTCTAATTCTTTACCTTCATTCAACCATTTCTCGTTTTTAAATAAACGTCCACACAGATTTCAATATGGTGGGAAAATTATCACTTCCACAGAGGTCATTGTGAAACAGACTATTCAAATTCCTCCAGTACTTTACCTTTTCTATTGTATATTACTGTGATTATTACCCAAAGCAGATTTTGGCCATTTAGACCTCCGCAAGGAGGAGTTGGTCATAAAGTGCCTGAAGATCAGATTGTTGAAGACAAATCAACGGTAGAATGCACAATGAACATAATGTGAAAACAACCGCACTGCAAATGACGCTCCAGATGCTTTGTCACCTGGGAAAGAAAAGTATAGGTATAGGTTGTAATGTCGTAAATCAAATTTATCAGTGGATTTGAGTAAAGTTTCTTGTACACAAAGATAAGGTTTTACATCCTGAATTATTAGCTGAAAATCATTAAAATTGTTCCGAAGAGCACTGAAGTTCCATTTGTTTTTACTTGATCAGTATGGACATACCACTGAAAGCTCATTGATACTTCTCATCACGTTTGCAGAGACGGCCTCTTGTTTCAACCTCTATTGCCTCGAGGACTACATTGTAAACGGTACCAGTGATAACTGAAAATATGCGTCTTGTATATACATAACAAACGCCAGATGATCACGATGTCATCATTATCAACTGTTATCATTCTTAATGTAGGCCTGTGTTCTCTTTATCAGGTACTGGCTCAAACGTTGCCCTGAACAAACCCGCATGGATGAGTTCAACCTTGAACGACAAGCATTCCGCCAGTAGAGGGTGTCGATGGAGACACAAGGGGCTCACGATCCTAGATATGTAGTCCACACTACTGAATGGCTGCCTACCGCCTGGTGGAAGGTGGATCTGAAGACACCAGTAGAATCAGCACTGGTTATACTGTACTTCAGGACAGACCGTAGTATAGACTCATTTTACATAATAATGCATTTATCATTAAAAACAGAATTAGTTAAGGGAAACATGTTGAAAACCATATGTAGGCTATTTCCTGGAACCATGCATTACAACCCATATTGATGTGAATCCGTGAAGATCAGCGTTATAATTGGTCTGCAGGAACTCATGCTTATTGTGAGGGCGACTAACGGGATCCGGTCGTCAGGCTCACTGACTTGGTTGACATATGTCATTGTATCCCAGTTGCGTAGAGCGATGCTTATGCTATTGATCACTAGATTGTTCGGCCCCGGCTGGATTATTTACAGACCGCCACCATAGAGCTGGAATTTTTACTGAGTGCGGTGTTAAAACAACAACCAAAACCAAACCATATTGATGTCAACGTTCGTACTTTTAGCTGCGACATGATTTCTAAGTTTCACTTCATGCAGTATACCATCAGCTTATGATTATTGCGTTTACATTTTCCAGTTGCTGATATTATGTTGGAGTGCGTCCTAGCGGCTTTCAAAGCTAAACTTTTTCATTCAAGCTTGATGTTATTCAGGATACCTTACGTAAGATATTCATTATTGAATTTACAAGAATGACATCGTCGCTTGTCAACATCCTGCTAACCCATGCCGTAACCTTTTACACTGAGATTTCTCACCACCTTACACAGTGTTTGCAGCCTACTTTAAGGGTAGTTGTAGTTTCTACTAGCAGAGCAAAACATTCTTATACATTTTGTCTCACATATATGTAACATAGCTTCGGAGTTTTTAATGTTTGTCAGGCACCTACTCGCCAGCACACAAAGTCAGCCTTCTAACCCGCTCAGCCACCGCGGCTTCCACAAAACAGAGTGAGTGATCTAAAATTTAAAGTCACATCGGCAATATTTCAGCCATATCGTGACTAAACAAGTTTTTTAACTTCATCATAAATACATATAACTAACTAAAACGCCTCAAAGAAGGACAATGAACCAACTAGAATATCACAGACCCAAATAAACTCTAAAACTGGATTTTAAATAAGGACAATACATATAACAAAACGGGCTATAGATCGCCAACAACCGAAGGCAGATCACCATACTAGGAACCATAGGGACTTACAGTACCTTTGCTACCTGCATGGACCCTAGCTGGATTAAAACCATCCCTTCAGCCGCTGGCGATTGTAGAAAAATAAAAATTTCAAATCCACACACAAATACTAGTTGAAATGTACTTTGAAGGTTTGGACTTACATATCCTCGCAGGATGACAATGATTTTACGAGTACTTTAACCCCTTTGAAACAGCCACTTACATACTCAGATGATAATCTCAAATACCAATAATACAACATTAATCTATCTATTTACAAAACATATTTCCAAGATTTATGCGAC
This sequence comes from Haliotis rubra, assembly GCF_003918875.1. Taxonomy (NCBI): domain Eukaryota; kingdom Metazoa; phylum Mollusca; class Gastropoda; order Lepetellida; family Haliotidae; genus Haliotis; species Haliotis rubra. Next base: position 177,330 of record NW_025765406.1, read on the forward strand.
AATTCTGTTTCTTTTAAAAGCTCAATAATCGAATGATAATTTTTACATTATTGAAAAGATCTTTGACCGTTTTAACACTAAAGGATTTATCCCTTGTGATGGAAAAATCAACAGAGTCAAGCAGGACATGCTTGACCGTGATTCTCTCATCACAAAGGGATACAATACGGAGGATCCTCACCTTTAATAGATAAGTCGTGTGTATATCTAGTGTGGCCACTGCGACATCGTCGTATGATGATGACCTCTTCAAATCTGGACTGACAACCCAAGTAGGTGTAAGCAATATAGGGTTTTATTTCATGTCATGTTTATTTATACCTACTTAGGCGTCCTTTTCTTTGCATCAGATCACGAATATAAGATCTGATGTTAGCTTTTATGATCAGAGTGTGGAATAAGAAGTGGTGTCCAGATTTGTTGAGTGCTGCCTTAGGGACCGTTCATAACTGATGACTAGAGGGATGATGATGATGTTAAGGGGGTTATCCAATTTGTTCTGAAGGGAGCTAGGGGGATCACTCAATTTTGTACACACGTACTAGCAATTTTGTACATATAATTATGTTTTAAAATAATGCTCAGAAATTATAGGAAGGGGAGGGTCTTTGATTTTGTACATGACATACGAGGGGTCGCTATTTTGTACATGAATTTTGAGTGTGTGTCCGTAATGGGGGACATTCACATTGTACATGCTTCTCGTATAAGAATCATCACCCCTAGCCATAGAATTATAGACGGTCCCTTAGCCACAAAAATGGAAGTCGGACAGGTGAAAGTCTAGACCATGAACTTTTTGTGTAACCCTCTGATAAGTGTTAATTGACTTATTTAGGTAGAATAAAGATCGGTCCAGCAATGGCACCTACCCTTTTTGTCAGCTGTCAGCTAGCCAGGAACAGGATTGACCCGGTGTTATCAATCAGTTGGTTGATTTGACTTTTGATTTTAAAGGCTATTTTCCTTTAGTACGTCCCAAACTGGTTAGGCAATAAATCTATGATTTTAATGTAGAAATATTTCAGTTGTCAGAGTCGTATGCCCACAGAGAATTGCTGTAACATTGCTTACTGTAAATCAAGTTAGTATTCATTAATATCAGGTAAATTCAGCTGGTCAGGTCAGACCGTAAAAGGTG